>NW_024037702.1:0-1560 GCF_015832195.1 Motacilla alba alba
GGCAGCTTGTCTCTGGGTGGCATCTTGATATGCGTGGAAATCCAGCAGGCAGACTGCCTCTAAGGGCTGAGGGCCTACTTGGTACTGACAAAGGCTTCTGCCCTGGAAAACAAAACCCATAACCCCACATACTTTCTCTCAGATTGAAGAGCTCCATGGGCACTCTCAAAGCAGCCCGAGTTGGCACAGGTGGCAGCTTGTCCCTGGGCGGCATCTTGATAATCGTGGAAATCCTGCAGGCAGCCGGCCCCCAAGGGCCAACGGCCTACCTGGTACTGACAAAGGCTTCTGCCCGGGAAAACAAAACTCTGAACACCACGTTTCTGGTCTCAGTTTGCAGAGCACCATGGGCACTCTCAAAGCAGCGCGAGTTGGCACAGGTGGCAGCTTGTCCCTGGGCAGCATCTTGATATTCGTGGAAATCCAGCAGGCTGCCTGCCCTTAAGGACCGAGGGCCTACCTGGCACTTCAAATGCTTCTGCCCGGAGAAACAAAACTCAGCACCCCAGGTTCATGGTCTCAGTTTGCAGAGCTCCATGGGCACTCTCAAAGCAGCGCGAGTTGGCGCAGGTGGCAGCTTGTCCCTGGGCAGCATCTTGATATTCGTGGAAATCTTCCTGCCAGCCTGCCCCTAAGGAACAAGGGCCTACCTGGTACTGAGAGAGGCTTCTGCCTGGGAAAACAAAACCCACAACCCTACGTTCCTGGTCTCATTTTGCAGAGCTCCGTAGGCACCCTCAAAGCAGGGCGAGTTGGCACAAGTTGCAGCTTGTCCCTGGGCAGCATCTTGATATTCGTGGAAATACAGCGGGCAGCCTGCCCCTGAGGAACAAGGGCCTATCTGGTACTGACAAAGGCTTCTGCCGTGGAAAAAAAAACCCACCACCCCACGTTCCACATCTCAGTTTGCAGAGCTCCATGGGCACTCTCAAAGCAGCCCGAGTTGTCACAGGTGGCAATTTGTCCCTGGGCGGCATCTTGATATTCGTGGAAATCCTGCAGGCAGCCGGCCCCCAATGACCGAGGGCCTACGTGGTACTGACAAAGGCTTCTGCCCGGAGAAACAAAACTCAGCACCCCAGGTTCATGGTCTCAGTTTGCAGAGCTCCATGGGCACTCTCAAAGCAGCCCGAGTTGGCACAGGTGGCAGCTTGTCCCTGGGCAGCATCTTGATATTCGTGGAAATCTTGCTGCCAGCCTGCCCCTAAGGAACAAGGGCCTACCTGGCACTGACAAAGGCTTCTGCCCGGGAAAACAAAACCCACAACCCTACGTTCCTGGTCTCAGTTTGCAGAGCTCCGTGGGCACCCCCAAAGCAGCGCGAGTTGGCACAAGTGGCAGCTTGTCCCTGGGCAGCATCTTGATATTCGTGGAAATTCAGCCGGCAGCCTGCCCCTGAGGAACAAGGGCCCTCCTGGTACTGACAAAGGCTTCTGCCCGGGAAAACAAAACCCATAACCCCACGTTCCACATCTCAGTTTGCAGAGCTCCGTGGGCACCCTCAAAGCAGCCCGAGTTGGCACAGGTGGCAGCTTGTCCCTGGGCAGCATCTTGATATTT
>NW_024037703.1:0-1466 GCF_015832195.1 Motacilla alba alba
TGGATTTCCATGAATATCAAGATGCTGCCCAGGGACAAGCTGCCACCTGTGCCAACTCGGGCTGCTTTGAGATTGCCCACGGATGTCTGCAAAGTGGGACCAGGAACGTGGGGTTCTGATGTTGTTTCCCCGGGCAGAAGCCTTTCTCAGTACCAGGTAGGCCCATGTTCCTTAGAGGCAGGCTGCCTGCTGGATTTCCATGAATATCAAGATGCCGCCCAGGGACAAGCTGCCACCTGTGCCAACTCGGGCTGCTTTGAGAGTGCCCACGGAACTCTAAAAACTGAAACCAGGAACGTGGGCTGGTGGGTTTTGTTTCCCCAGGCAGAAGCCTTTGTCAGTACCAGGTAGGCCCTCGGCCCTTAGGGGCAGGCTGGCAGCATTATATCCACGAATATCAAGATGCCGCTCATGGACAAGCTGCCACCTGTGCCAACTCGGGCTTCTTTGAGAGTGCCCATGGAGCTCTGCAAACTGAGACCTAGATCGTGGGGTTGTTGGTTGTGTTTCCCCGGGCAGAAGCCTTTGTCAGTACCAGGCAGGCCCTCGGCCTTAAGGGGCCTGCTGCCGGCTGGATATCCATGAATATCAAGATGCCGCCCAGGGACAAACTGCCACCCGCGCCAACTCGGGCTGCTTTGAGAGTGTCCATGCTGCTCTTCGAACTGAGACCAGGAACGTGGTGTGCTGAGTTTTTTTTTCCAGGGCAGAACCCTTTGTCAGTACCAGGTAGGGCCTCGGCCTTCCGGGGCCGGCAGTCTGCTGGATTTCCATGAATATCAAGATGCCGCCCAGGGACAAGCTGCCACCTGTGCCAACTCGGGCTGCTTTGAGAGTACCCATGGAGCTCTGCAAACTGAGACCAGGATCGTAGGGTGCTTAGTTTTGTTTCACCGGGCAGAAGCATTTGTCAGTACCAGGTAGGCCCTTGTTCCTTAGGGGCAGGCTGCTTGCTGGATTTCCTACGAATATCAAGATGCCGCCCAGGGACCAGCTGCCACCTGTGCCTACTCGAGCTGCTTTGAGAGTGCCCACGGAGCTCTGCAAACTGAGACCAGGAACGTGGGGTTCTGAGTTTTGTTTTCCTGGGCAGAAGCCTTTCTCAGTACCAGGTAAGCCCTTGTTCCTTAGAGGCAGGCAGCCTGCTGGATTTCCACGAAAATCAAGATGCCGCCCAGGGACAAGCTGCCACCTGTGCCAACTCGGGCTGCTTTGAGATTGCCCATGGAGCTCTGCAACCTGAGACACGGAACGTGGTGTGGTGGGTTTTCCTTTCACCGGCAGAAGCATTTGTCAGTACCAGGTAGGCCCATGTTCCTTAGAGGCAGGCTGCCTGCTGGATTTCCATGAATATCAAGATGCTGCCCAGGGACAAAGTTCCACCTGTGCCAACTTGGGCTGCTTTGAGAATGCCCACAGAGCTCTTCAATCTGAGACCAGGAACGTGGTGTGCTGAGTTTTTTTTT
>NW_024037704.1:0-1414 GCF_015832195.1 Motacilla alba alba
AAGGACCCTCCTGGTACTGACAAAGGCTTCTGCCCTGGAAAACAAAACCCAGCACCCCACGTTTCTGGTCTCAGTTTGCAGAGCACCATGGGCACTCTCAAAGCAGCCCGAGTTGGCACAGGTGGCAGCTCCTCCGTGGGCAGCATCCTGATATTCGTGGAAATTCAGCAGGCTGACGGCCCTGAAAGACCGTGGGCCTACCTAGTACTGACAAATACTTCTGCCCGGGAAAACAAAACTCAGCACCCCACGGTCCTGGTCACAGTTTGCAGAGCTCCGTGGGCACTCTCAAAGCAGCGTGAGTTGGCAAAGGTGGCAGCTTGTCCCTGGGCGGAAACTTGATTTTCGTGGAAATCCTGGTGCCAGCCTCCCCCAAAGGGCCGAGGGCCTACCTGGTCCTGCAAATGTTTCTGCCCTGGAAAACAACACCGACAAACCCACGTTCCTGGTCTCAGTTTGAAGAACTCCGTGGGCACTCTCAAAGCAGCCCGAGTTGGCACAGGTGGCAGAATATCCCTGGGCAGCATTTTGATATTCGGGGAAATCTTGCTGCCAGGCTGTCCCTAAGGAACAAGGGCCTACTTGGTACTGACAAAGGCTTCTGCCCTGGAAAACAAAACCCAGCACCCCACGTTTCTGGTCTCAGTTTGCAGAGCACCATGGGCACTCTCAAAGCAGCGTGAGTTGGCACAGGTGGCAGCTTGTCCCTGGGCAGCATCTTGATATTCGTAGAAATCCAGCAGGCTGCCTGCCCTTAAGGACCGAGGGCCTACCTGGCACTGCAAATGCTTCTGCCCGGAGAAACAAAACTCAGCACCCCAGGTTCATGGTCTCAGTTTGCAGAGCTCCGTGGGCACTCTCAAAGCAGCCCGAGTTGGCACAGGTGGCAGAATATCCCTGGGCAGCATCTTGATATTCGTGGAAAGCTTGCTGCCAGCCTGCACCTAAGGAACAAGGGCATACCTGATACTGAGAGAGGCTTCTTCCCGGGAAAACAAAACCCACAACCCTACGTTCCTGGTCTCAGTTTGCAGAGCTCCGTGGGCACCCTCATAGCAGCGCGAGTTGGCCCAAGTGGCAGCTGGTCCCTGGGCAGCATCTTGATATTCGTGGAAATCCAGCCGGCAGCCTGCCCCTGAGGAACAAGGACTCTCCTGGTACTGACAAAGGCTTCTGCCCGGGGAAAGAAAACCCACCACCCCATGTTCCACATCTCAGTTTGCAGAGCTCCATGGGCACTCTCAAAGCAGCCCAAGTAGGCACAGCTGGCAGCTTGTCCCTGGGCGGCATCTAGATATTTGTGGAAATCCTGCAGGCAGCCGGCCCCCAAGGGCCAAGGGCCGACCTGGTACTGACAAAGGCTTCTGCCAGGGGAAACAAAACCCAGCACCCCACGTTTCTGGTCTCAGTTTGC
>NW_024037705.1:0-1357 GCF_015832195.1 Motacilla alba alba
GGCCTGTTGCAGGCTGGATTACCCCGAATAACAAGATGCTGCCCAGGGACAAGTTGCCACCCGTGCCAACTGGGGCTGCTTTGAGAGTGCCCATGGAGCTCTGGAAACTGAGACCAGGATCGTGGGATGGTGGGTTTTGTTTCCCTGGGCAGAAGCCTTTGTCAGTACCAGGTAGGCCCTCGGCCCTTAGGGGCCTGTTGCAGGCTGGATTACCCCGAATAACAAGATGCTGCCCAGCGATAAATTGCCACCTGTGCCAACTCGCGCTGTTTGGAGAGTGCCCATGGAGCTCTGCAAACTGAGACCAGGAACGTGGGGTTTTGGGTTTTGTTTCCCCGGGCAGAAGCCTTTGTCAGTTCCGGGTGGGCCCTTGGCCCTAAGGGGCAGGCTGGCAGCAGGATTTCCACGAATATCAAGATGCTGCCCAGGGACAAGCTGCCACCTGTGCCAACTCAGGCTGCTTTGAGAGTGCTCATAGAGCTCTGCAAACTGAGACCAGGACCGGGGAGTGCTGAGTTTTGTTTCCCCAGTAGAAGCCATTGTCAGTACCAGGTAGGCCCTCGGCCCTTAGGGGCCTGTTGCAGGTTGGATTACCACGAATATGAAGATGCTGCCCAGGGACAAGCTGCCACCTGTGCCAACTCAGGCTGCTTTGAGAGTGCCCATGGAGCTCTGCAAACTGAGACCAAAAACGTGGGTGGTGGGTTTTGTTTCCACAGGCAGAAGCTTTTGTCAGTACCATGTAGGCCCTCGGCCCTTAGGGGCCTGTTGCAGGCTGGATTACCCCGATCTGAAGATGCTGCCCAGCGATAAGTTGCCACCTGTGCCAACTGCGCTGTTTGGAGAGTGCCCATAGAACTCTGCAAACTGAGACAGGAACGTGGGGTTTTGGGTTTTGTTTCTCCGGGCAGAAGCCTTTGTCAGTTCCGGGTGGGCCCTTGGCCCTTAGGGGCAGGCTGGCAGCTGGATTTCCACGAATATCAAGATGCTGCCCAGGGACAAGCTGCCACCTGTGCCAACTCGGGCTGCTTTGAGAGTGCCCATGGAGTTCTTCAAACTGAGACCAGGACCGTGGGTTGGCGAATTTTGTTCCCCTGGGCAGAAGCCTTTGTCAGTACCAGGTAGGCCCTCGGCCCTTCGGGGCCGGCTGCTTTCTGTATTTCCACGAACATCAAGATGCCGCCCAGGGACAAGCTGCCACCTGTGCCAACTCGGGCTGCTTTGAGAGTGCCCATGGTGCTCTGGAAACTGAGAACAGGAACTTGGGTTTGTGGGTTTTGTTTCCACATGCAGAAGCATTTGCAGTACCAGGTAGGATCTCGGCCCTTCGGGGCCGTCTGGCAGAAGGATTTCCATG
>NW_024037706.1:0-1346 GCF_015832195.1 Motacilla alba alba
AGGCAGTGCCAGGATGGGACCTCTGGGATGAAGTGAGGGATGCAGTGAAGGATACAGGGCCCACAAGGGTGTCAGGGTACGGGTCCAGGGCATGGCAGGGGCAGCACGTACCTGCTGAGAAGGTGAGCTGCAGCTGCTCGTCCACAATCTCTAGTGCTACGAAGTCATGCCGCTCATTGAAGCGCCCGTTATACAGCAAGAGCCCATCTCGCTCCTGTGTGGCAAACCTGGGGGACACAAGTGCCAGCGGTGCCCCAATACCCCCCAATCCCACCATGCCTCCCTGGCACTCCCCAGCACCCCCTGACCCTGCCGTGCCCCTGAGGCACACCCCTCATGCCCTACCCCATGACCCAGTACCCACTGTGAGATGCTCGTATGCATCAGCCCCTGCCTCCACAAGGTGTCCCCCGCCCCACTGCCCCCCATGCCAAGGGGTCACCCACACCCTTTGCTCCTACCCTGTGCCCTCAGGGTACCCATCACCCCACACCAAATCACCACCCATCCCACATGATGCCAATGGGGCATCCCACCCCATCTGATGCCCTTGTGACACCCACCATCCCACATCCCAAATGATGCCAATGGGGGTATCCACGCACCCACCCAGTGCCCACAAGACATCCATCACCTCACACCCCATTACCTCATCTCACACCAACAGGACAAACATCACCATCTACCCTACACTCCATGTGACACCCACAGGGGCACACATCACCCCCCACCTCCCCAGATTCCCCCAGGCTCACGTGAGGCCCAGAGTGAAGTGGAAGCGCTGGCGGAGGCCACGAAAGGTGAGGAAGGAGTGCGGGGGGAAGCTACGGGTGCTCATGGTGCAGAAGGGCTTCTCATAGTGTCCGGAGGGGCATTGACACCGGAATCCCCCCACCAGCAGGTTCAGGCAGGTGCCCCCATTCCGGCAGACTCCCGGGGTGCAGCGGCCCCCCCGGGCACTCAGCTCACAGTGCTCCCCTGTATGACATCCAGAACCCCAAAACTGGGGTAAGGAGTCCCATCTTCCCCCCAGAGTGGCCCCCCTCAGGTGCTCAGCTTGCAGGGCTCCCCTGTGTGCTACCCCAATGGCACCAGCATCCCAAAAAGGAGGGGTGGGGGTCCTCTCTTCTCCCCACCCCCCAGTAACCCCCGAGTTCTCCCCCCCAGGCACTCAGAGGGCTCCCCAATGTGACACCAAGCACCCTAAGTGGGAGAGTGGGGATCCCCTCTCCCTCCCTGCCCCCCAGTATCTTTATCCCCAGCTCTATCACCATGGCAACCACCTCCCATTACCATGGAAACCCTAAGATACCCCCCTCCTCTCACATGCCCTCCCCCACCTGGCT
>NW_024037707.1:0-1075 GCF_015832195.1 Motacilla alba alba
CAGAAGCATTTGCAGGGCCAGGTAGTCCCTTGGCCCATCGCGGCCGGTGGTCCGCTGGATTTCCACGAATACCAAGATGCTGGCAAGGGACAAGCTGCCACCTGTGCCAACTCGGGCTGCTTTGAGAGTGCCCATGGAGCTCTGCAAACTGAGACCAGGAACGTGGGCTGGTGGGTTTTGTTTTCCGAGGCAGAAGACTTTCTCTATAGCAGGAAGGGCCTTGTTCCTCACAGGCCGGCTGCCTGCTGGATTTCCACAAATCTGAAAATGCCGCCCAGGGACAAGCTGCCACCTGTGCCAACTCGGGCTGCTTTGAGAGTGCCCATGGAGCTCTGCAAACTGAGACCAGGAACGTGGGCTGGTGGGTTTTGTCTCCTTGGGCAGAAGCCTTTGTCAGTACCAGGTAGGCCCTCGGTCTTTCGGGTCCGTCTGCCAGCTGGATTTCCACGAATCTGAAGATGCCGCCCAGGGACAAGCTGCCACCTGCGCCAACTCGGGCTGCTTTGAGAGTGCCCATGGAGCTCTGCAAACTGAGACCAGGAACGTGGGCTGGTGGGTTTGTTTCCCCAGGCAGAAGCATTTGCAGTACCAGATAGGCCCTCGGCCCTTCGGGTCAGTCTGCCTGCTGGATTTCAACAAATTTAAAGGTGTCGCCCAGGGACAAGCTGCCACCTGTGCACACTCGGGCTGCTTTGAGAGTGCCCATGGAGCTCTGCAAACTGAGACCAGGAACGTGCGGTGGTGGGTTTGTTTCCCTGGGCAGAAGCATTTGCAGTACCAGGCAGGCCCTCGGCCCATCGCGGCCGTCTGCCTGCTGGATTTCAAAAAATATCAAGGTGCCGCCCAGGGACATGCTGCCACCTGTGCCAACTCGGGCTGCTTTGGGGGTGCCCATGGAGCTCTGCAAACTGATACCAGGAACGTGGAGTGGTGAGTTTTGTTTTCCCGGGCAGAAGCCTTTGTCAGTACCAGGTAGGGCCTTGTTCCTCAGGGGCCGGCTGCCTGCTGGATTTCCACGAATATGAACATGCCGCCCAGGGACAAGCTGACACCTGTGCCAACTCGGGCTGCTTTG
>NW_024037708.1:0-1060 GCF_015832195.1 Motacilla alba alba
TGCCAGACTTGAAGCTCAGCAAAAGCATTCAGCTCTGTTGCTTTTCAGCACCAGGGCTATGCGTATGCAGTGTGACATCTCTTGGGACCTTTTGTCCTTGCAAGGCTGTGATTTGTACACTGATACTTTGAGCTGGGAAGGAGCGGGCAGAGAGCACCATGATCTGGCAGCAGTTTACAGGTTGTTTAGGAAAGAGGACTGCTGTTTGAAGGGGTGGAAATACAAGTTTCTAGAAACTCCAGGGGAAGTCTCTGCACAAGTGTGTTGTTGTGGCACATTTTCTCCGTGAGAGATGTAGGTGTAATGCTTTCCATCCAGATTTAGACACCAAGCGGGGCAGATTGCGGAGATACACAGCGCTGAGAAAATTCATGCAAGGTCTAGGCATCTTTTGGCCGAAGCAGTGTGTCGGAGCTCTTCGCAGCTGGCACAGTGTTCTGTGCGAGAAGTAGACAGGAGCATGAAAGTGCTACAGCTTCCAAGAGGCAAAGAACAAAGCCATAAAGCACCGGGCTTGTGTAAGCAGCGTTCAGATTGCTAGAGGAGCGTGCATGCCATTCATCTGCCTGCCAAATTCACATAGCATTCTTATGGAGGAAGTTCATGGACAACTTTCTTGTACTTCTAGCTCGTCCTCTTCTATCCCTCGGTGAAAAGTGCTTATGTCCCTGCTTTGGGATGAGGTGTAAGGGCAGCGCATTACTGTTCTCAACAGCAAGCTCTGCTGACTCTTTTTGTGGATGAGCTTTTGCTGAAGGTTTGCAGTTCAGTTCACGGCGCACACAAGCCCTGTGCTCTGCTGCTTCATTTTTCGCCTTCTGTCATCTGCACATTGTAGAAGCCAGGCGATGGCACTCAGCTTTGCTGCTTTTCCGCATGGATGCTGCCCACATGTACGGTGACACCTTTGGGGATCTTTAGTCCTACTGAAGTTGCAATGTGCACAGATATACTTGCAACTGTGAAGAACTGTACAGAGAGTACCGCAATCTGACCATGCTTTCCAGGTTTTATGGGGGGAATAAATAGGTGCTCTTGAAGTGCCCCTTCTCCACAGAGC
>NW_024037709.1:0-1042 GCF_015832195.1 Motacilla alba alba
CTCTGGGGTTGCCCAGGTGAGCCTGGGGAGAGCCCAGGTGAGGTTTGGGGGAGTTTTGGGGTCCCCCAGGTCAGTTTTGGGGTGTCCCCCTCCCCCCCAGTGACGAGCTGCGTGAGGCCTGGCGCATCTTCACCCCCCTCCTGCACCAGATCGAGCAGCGCCGCGAGCCCCCCATCCCCTACCCCTACGGCAGGTGAGGGGGGGACACCTGGGGGGCACCCGGGGGGGCTGGGGGGAGATATGAAGTTGTTTGGGGGAGCCTGGGGGGGGGGGGGGCAATGGGGGGTTCCTGCTGCAGGAATTTGGGGGTCTGGCAGGCACCTGGGCACACCTGGGGGGGAGGGGCTGGTCCCAGGGGTCCTGTTGGGGATCTGGGGGTCCCAGCAGTCCCATTGGGGATTTGCGTTGTCCCAGGGGCTTGGGGGGGGGGTCATGGAGGTCTCACTGAGGATTTGGGGGGTCCTGTTGGGGACTGGGGGTTCCCGGGGCTCCCCCTGAGCCCGGGTCCCCCCCTTTCCCAGCCGGGGCCCCCCCGAGGCGGACGAGCTGCTGCGGCGGGCGGGGTTCCTGTACGAGGGCACCTACCGGTGGGTGCCGCCCCCCGGGCCTGACCCCCACCCCTGACCCACGGCCGGACCTCGGAGGGACCCCCCAAAAACACTCCAGGGCTCTGGGCTGGGGGTGGTGCCCCATGGGACGCCCCCTGCCCCATAAACCCCCCCGATCCTGACCCATAGACACCCCCCGAGTTCTGCCCCACAGTGCCCCCAACACACTCCAGCCCCCCAAAAACACCTCTGGGCTGAGGGTGACCCCATAACCCCCCCGCCCCATAGAGCCCCCCAGCCTTGCTCCATAGACCCCCCTGGGCCCCCCAACCCCCGCAGCTGGGACCAAAGCTCCCCCTCCCCCAATCAAGACCCCAAAGCTTAATTACCCCCTCATTATCCCTCCCCCCCCGCCACACCGGGAGCAATTAATGATTAATGCAAATCAATTAATCAATTAATGCGCTATTAACCAGGACCAATTAAACCCACCT
>NW_024037710.1:0-1025 GCF_015832195.1 Motacilla alba alba
CCCACGTTCCTGGTTTCAGTTTGCAGAGCTCCATGGGCACTCTCAATGCAGCGCGAGTTGGCACAGGTGGCAGCTTGTCCCTGGGCGGCATCTTGATTTTTGGGGAAATCCAGGAGGTAGACGACCCCTAAGGAACAAGGGCCTACCTGGTACTGACAAAGGGTTCTGCCCAGGGAAAGAAAATTCACCAACCCACGTTCCTCGTCTCAGTTTGCAGAACTCCATGGGCACTCTCAAAGCAGCCCGAGTTGGCACAGGTGGCAGCTTGTCCCTGGGCGGCATCTTGATATTCGTGGAAATCCTGCTGCCAGCCTGCCCCGAATGGCCGAGGCCTACCTGGTACTGACAAAGGCTTGTGCCCGGGAAAACAAAACCCACAAACCCACGTTAATGGTCTCAGTTTGAAGAACTCCGTGGGCACTCTCAAAGCAGCCCAAGTTGGCACAGGTGGCAGCTTGTCCCTGGGCAGCACCTTGATAATTGTGGAAATCCAGTAGGCTGCCTGCCCCTGAAGAACAAGGGCATACCTGGTCCTGACAAAGGCTTAGGCCCAGGGCAACAAAACTCAGCAGCCCACGTTCCTGGTCTCAGTTTGCAGAGCTCCATGGGCACTCTCAAAGTAGCCCAAGTTGGCACAGGTGGCAGCTTGTCCCTGGGCGGCATCCTGATATTCATGGAAAACCAGCCGGCAGCCGTAGGGCCGAGGGCCTACCTGGTACTGACAAAGGCTTCTGCCCGGGAAAACAAAACCCACCACCCCACATTCCTGGTCTCAGTTTGCAGAGCTCCATGGGCACTCTCAAAGTAGCCCAAGTTGGCACAGGTGGCAGCTTGTCCCTGGGCGGCATCCTGATATTCATGGAAAACCAGCCAGCAGCCTTAGGGCCGAGGGCCTACCGGGTACTGGCAAAGGCTTCTGCCCGGGAAAACAAAACCCACAAACCCACGTTCCTGGTCTCAGTTTGCAGAGCTCCGTGGGCACTCTCAAAGCAGCCCGAGTTAGCACAGGTGGCAGCTTGTCCCTG
>NW_024037711.1:0-218924 GCF_015832195.1 Motacilla alba alba
AGGACCAAAGGCCTGAGTGGTACTGACAAAGGCTTCTGCCCAGGGACACAAAACTCAGCACCCCACGTTCCTGGTCTCAGTTTGCAGAGCTCCATGGGCACTCTCAAAGCAGCCCCAGTTGGCACAGGTGGCAGCTTGCCCCTGGGCAGCATCTTGATATACGTGGAAATCCTTCAGCCAGCCGGCCCCGAAGGGCCGAGGGCCTACCTGGTACTGACAAAGGCTTCTGCGCGGGAAAACAAAACTCAGCACCCGCACGGTCCTGGTCTCAGTTTGCCGAGCTCTATGGGTACTCTCAAAGCAGCCCCAGTTGGCACAGGTGGCAGCTTGTCCCTGCGCGGCATCTTGATATTTGTGGAAATACAGAAAGCAGCCGGCCCCGAAGGGCCGAGGGCCTACCTGGTACTGACAAAGGCTTCTGCCCAGGGAATAAAAAATTCGCCAGTACACGGTCCTGGTCTCAGTTTGACGAACTCCATGGGCACTCTCAAAGCAGCCCGAGTTGGCACAGGTGGCAGCTTGTCCCTGGGCAGCATCTTGATATTCGTGGAAATCCTGGTGCCAGCCTGCCCCTAAGGAACAAGGGCCTACCTGGTACTGACAAAGGGCTCTGCCCGGGAAAACAAAACTCAGCACCCCACGTTCCTGGTCTCAGTTTGCAGAGCTCTATGGGCACTCTCAAAGCAGCCCGAGATGGCACAGGTGGCAGCTTGTCCCTGGGCAGCATCTTGATATTCGTGGAAATCCTTCTGCCAGACGGCCCCGAAGGGCCGAGGGCCTACCTGGTACAGACAAAGGCTTCTGCCTGGGGAAACAAAACCCAACACTCCACGGTCCTGGTCTCAGTTTGCAGAGCTCCATGGGCACTCTCAAAGCAGCCCGAGTTGGCACAGGTGGCAGCTTGTCCCTGGGCGGCATCTTGATATTCGTGGAAATACAGAAAGCAGCCGGCCCCGAAGGGCCGAGGGCCTACCTGGTACTGACAAAGGCTTCTGCCCATGGATACAAAATTCGCCAACCCACGGTCCTGGTCTCAGTTTGAAGAACTCCATGGGCACTCTCAAAGCAACCCGAGTTGGCACAGGTGGCAGCTTGTCCCTGGGTGGCATCTTGATATTCGTGGAAATCCTTCTGCCAGCTGGCCCTTAAGGACCAAGGGCCTACGTGGTACTGACAAAGGCTTCTGCCCAGGGACACAAAACTCAGCACCCCACGTTCCTGGTCTCAGTTTGCAGAACTCCAAGGGCACTCTCAAAGCAGCCCGAGTTTGCACAGGTGGCAGCTTGTCCCTGGGCAGCATCTTGATATTCGTGGAAATCCTGGTGCCAGCCTACCCCTATGGAACAAGGGCCTACCTGGTACTGACAAAGGCTTCTGCCCGTGGAAACAAAACCCAACACTCCACGGTTCTGGTCTCAGTTTGCAGAGCTCCATGGGCACTCTCAAAGCAGCCCAAGTTGCCACAGGTGGCAGCTTGTCTCTGGGCGGCATCTTGATATTCGTGGAAATCCTGCTGCCAGCCTGCCCCTAAGGGCCGAGGGCCGACATAGTACAGAGAAAGTCTTCTGACCAGCAAAACAAAAGCCACCAGCCCACGTTTTTGGTCTCAGTTTGCAGAGTTCCATGGGCACTCTCAAAGCAGCCCGAGTTGGCACAGGTGGCAACTTGTCCCTGGGCAGCACCTTCATATTCGTGGTAATCCAACCTGCAACCGGCCACAAAGGGCCGAGGGCCTACCTGGTAATGACAAAGGTTTCTGCTGGGGAAACAAAACTCAGCACCCCACGTTCCTGGTCTCAGTTTGCAGAGCTCCATAGGCACTCTCAAAGCAGCCCGAGTTGGCACAGGTGGCAGCTTGTCCCTGGGCAGCATCTTGATATTCGTGGAAATCCTGGTGCCAGCCTGCCCATAAGGACCGAGGGCCTACGTGGTATTGACAAAGGGCTCTGCGCGGGAAAACAAAACTCAGCACCCCACGGTCCTGGTCTCAGTTTGCAGAGCTCCATGGGCACTCTCAAAGCAGCCCGAGTTGGCACAGGTGGCAGCTTGTCTCTGGGCGGCATCATGATATTCGTGGAAATCCTGCTGCCAGCCGGCCCCTAAGGGCCGAGGGCCGACATAGTACAGAGAAAGTCTTCTGCCCAGCAAAACAAAACCCACTACCCAACGTTCCTGCTCTCAGTTTTCAGAGAGCTCAAAGCAGCCTGAGTTGGCACAGGTGGCACATCTTGATATTCGTGGAAATCCAGCAGGCTGCCTGCCCTTAAGGACCAAATGTGAGTGGTACTGACAAAGGTGCCCAGGGACACAAAACTCAGCACCCCACGTTCCTGGTCTCAGTTTGCAGAGCTCTATCACTCTCAAAGCAGCGGCACAGGTCTTGCCCCTGATCTTATTGCGTGGAAATCCTTCTGCCAGCCGGCCCCGAAGGGCCGAGGGCCTAACTGACAAAGAAAACAAAACTCAGCACCCCACGGTCCTGGTCCCCGAATGGGCACTCTCCAGAGGGCCTACCTGGTAATGACAAAGGCTTCTGCCCAGGGAAAAAAAAATTCGCCAGTACACGGTCCTGGTCTCAGTTTGACGAACTCCATGGGCACTCTCAAAGCAGCCCGAGTTGGCACAGGTGGCAGCTTGTCCCTGGGCAGCATCTTGATATTCGTGGAAATCCTGGTGCCAGCCTGCCCCTAAGGAACAAGGGCCTACCTGGTACTGACAAAGGGCTCTGCCCGGGAAAACAAAACTCAGCACCCCACGTTCCTGGTCTCAGTTTGCAGAGCTCTATGGGCACTCTCAAAGCAGCCTGAGTTGGCACAGGTGGCAGCTTGTCCCTGGGCAGCATCTTGATATTCGTGGAAATCCTTCTGCCAGCCGGCCCCTAAGGGCCGAGGGCCTACCTGGTACAGACAAAGGCTTCTGCCTGGGGAAACAAAACCCAACACTCCACGGTCCTGGTCTCAGTTTGCAGAGCTCCATGGGCACTCTCAAAGCAGCCCGAGTTGCCACAGGTGGCAGCTTGTCTCTGGGCGGCATCTTGATATTCGTGGAAATCCTGCTGCCAGCCTTCCCCTAAGGGCCGAGGGCCGACATAGTACAGGGAAAGGCTTCTGCCCAGGGAAACAAAAGCCACCAGCCCACGTTTTTGGTCTCAGTTTGCAGAGTTCCATGGGCACTCTCAAAGCAGCCCGAGTTGGCTCAGGTGGCAACTTGTCCCTGGGCGGCACCTTCATATTCGTGGTAATCCAACCTGCAACCGGCCACAAAGGGCCGAGGGCCTACCTGGTAATGACAAAGGCTTCTGCTGGGGAAACAAAACTCAGCACCCCACGTTCCGGGTCTCAGTTTGCAGAGCTCTATGGGCACTCTCAAAGCAGCCCGAGTTGGCACAGGTGGCAGCTTGTCCCTGGGCAGCATCTAGTTGTTCGGGGTAATCCAGCCTGCAACCGGCCACAAAGGGCCGAGGGCCTACCTGGTACTGACAATGGCTTCTGCCCGGGGAAACTAAACCCACCATCCCACTTCCCTGGTCTCTGTTTGCAGAGCTCCATGGGCACTCTCAAAGCAGCCCGAGTTGGCACAGGTGGCATCTTGTCCCTGGGCGGCATCTTGATATTCGTGGAAATCAAGCAGGCTGCCTGCCCTTAAGGACCAAGGGCCTACCTGGTACTGACAATGGGCTCTGCCCAGGAAAACAAAACTCAGCACCCCACAGTCCTAGTTTCTGTTTGCAGAGCTCCATGGGCACTCTCAAAGCAGCCCGAGTTGGCACAGGTGGCAGCTTGTCCCTGCGCGGCATCTTGATATTCATGGAAATCCTTCTGCCAGCCGGCCCCGAAGGGTCGAGGGCCTACCTGGTAGTGCAAATGCTTCTGACTGGGGAAACAAAACCCACAAACCCATGTTCCTGTTCTCAGTTTCCAGAGCTCCATGGGCACTCTCAAAGCAGCGCGAGTTGGCACAGGTGGCAGCTTGTCCCTGGGCGGCATCTTGATATTCGTGGAAATACAGAAAGCAGCCGGCCCCGAAGGGCCAAGGGCCTACCTGTTACTGACAATGGCTTCTGCCCATGGAAACAAAATTCGCCAACCCACGGTCCTGGTCTCAGTTTGAAGAACTCCATGGGCACTCTCAAAGCAACCCGAGTTGGCACAGGTGGCAGCTTGTCCCTGGGTGGCATCTTGATATTCGTGGAAATCCTTCTGCCAGCTGGCCCTTAAGGACCAAGGGCCTACGTGGTACTGACAAAGGCTTCTGCCCAGGGACACAAAACTCAGCACCCCACGTTCCTGGTCTCAGTTTGCAGAACTCCAAGGGCACTCTCAAAGCAGCCCGAGTTTGCACAGGTGGCAGCTTGTCCCTGGGCAGCATGTTGATATTCGTGGAAATCCTGGTGCCAGCCGACCCCTATGGAACAAGGGCCTACCTGGTACTGACAAAGGCTTCTGCCCGTGGAAACAAAACCCAACACTCCACGGTCCTGGTCTCAGTTTGCAGAGCTCCATGGGCACTCTCAAAGCAGCCCGAGTTGCCACAGGTGGCATCTTGTCTCTGGGCGGCATCTTGATATTCGTGGAAATCCTGCTGCCAGCCTGCCCCTAAGGGCCCAGGGCCGACATAGTACAGAGAAAGTCTTCTGACCAGCAAAACAAAAGCCACCAGCCCACGTTTTTGGTCTCAGTTTGCAGAGTTCCATGGGCACTCTCAAAGCAGCCCGAGTTGGCACAGGTGGCAACTTGTCCCTGGGCAGCACCTTCATATTCGTGGTAATCCAACCTGCAACCGGCCACAAAGGGCCGAGGGCCTACCTGGTAATGACAAAGGCTTCTGCTGGGGAAACAAAACTCAGCACCCCACGTTCCTGGTCTCAGTTTGCAGAGCTCTATGGGCACTCTCAAAGCAGCCCGAGTTGGCACAGGTGGCAGCTTGTCTCTGGGCGGCATCTTGATATTCGTGGAAATCCTGCTGCCAGCCTGCCCCTAAGGGCCGAGGGCCGACATAGTACAGAGAAAGTCTTCTGCCCAGCAAAAAAAAACCCACTACCCAACGTTCCTGCTCTCAGTTTTCAGAGCTCCATGGGCACTCTCAAAGCAGCCCGAGTTGGCACAGGTGGCAGCTTGTCCCTGCGTGGCATCTTGATATTCGTGGAAATCCAGCAGGCTGCCTGCCCTTACGGACCAAAGGCCTGCGTGGTACAGACAAAGGCTTCTGCCCAGAGACACAAAACTCAGCACCCCACATTCCTGGTCTCACTTTGCAGAGCTCTATGGGCACTCTCAAAGCAGCCCGAGTTTGCACAGGTGGCAGCTTGTCCCTGGGCAGCATCTTGATATTCGTGGAAATCCTGGTGCCAGCCTGCCCCTAAGGGCCGAGGGCCTACCTGGTACTGACAAAGAAACAAAACAGCCCCCGAAACTGGTCTCCAACACTCAAAGCAGCCCGGCCTGGCAGGTCTCTTGATAGTTTGGGCCTACTCTGCAGTCTCAAAGCAGCCTGAGTTGGCCCAGGCTTCTGCCCGGAGAAACAAAACCCAACACTCCACGGTCCTGGTCTCAGTTTGCAGAGCTCCATGGGCACTCTCAAAGCAACCCCAGTTGCCACAGGTGGCAGCTTGTCTCTGGGCGGCATCTTGATATTCGTGGAAATCCTGCTGCCAGCCTGCCCCTAAGGGCCGAGGGCCGACATAGTACAGAGAAAGTCTTCTGACCAGCAAAACAAAAGCCACCAGCCCACGTTTTTGGTCTCAGTTTGCAGAGTTCCATGGGCACTCTCAAAGCAGCCCGAGTTGGCACAGGTGGCAACTTGTCCCTGGGCGGCACCTTCATATTGGTGGTAATCCAACCTGCAACCGGCCACAAAGGGCCGAGGGCCTACCTGGTACTGACAAAGGCTTCTGCTGGGGAAACAAAACTCAGCACCCCATGTTCCTGGTCTCAGTTTGCAGAGCTCTATGGGCACTCTCAAAGCAGCCCGAGTTGGCACAGGTACACCTTGTCCCTGGGCAGCATCTAGTTATTCGGGGTAATCCAGCCTGCAACAGGCCACAAAGGGCCGAGGGCCTACCTGGTACTGACAATGGCTTCTACCCGGGGAAACTAAACCCACCATCCCACTTCCCTGGTCTCCGTTTGCAGAGCTCCATGGGCACTCTCAAAGCAGCCCGAGTTGGCACAGGTGCCAGCTTGTCCCTGGGCGGCATCTTGATATTCGTGGAAATCAAGCAGGCTGCCTGCCCTTAAGGACCAAGGGCCTACGTGGTACTGACAAAGGCTTCTGCCCAGGGAAACAAAACTCAGCCCCCGACGTTCCTGGTCTCAGTTTGCAGAACTCCGTGGGCACTCTCAAAGCAGCCCGAGTTGGCACAGGTGGCAGCTTGTCTCTGGGCGGCATCTTGATATTCGTGGAAATCCTGCAGCCAGCCTGCCCCTAAGGGCCCAGGGCTGACATAGTACAGAGAAAGTCTTCTGCCCAGCAAAACGAAACCCACTACCCAACGTTCCTGGTCTCAGTTTTCAGAGCTCCATGGGCAGTCTCAAAGGAGCCTGAGTTGGCACAGGTGGCAGCTTGTCCCTGGGCGGCATCTTGATATTCGTGGAAATCAAGCAGGCTGCCTGCCCTTAAGGACCAAAGGCCTGCGTGGCACTGACAAAGGCTTCTGCCCAGGGACACAAAACTCAGCACCCCACATTCCTGGTCTCAGTTTGCAGAAATCCATGGGCACTCTCAAAGCAGCCCGAGTTGGCACAGGTGGCAGCTTGTCCCTGGGCAGCATGTTGATATACGTGGAAATCCTGGTGCCAGCCTGCCCCTAAGGAACAAGGTCCTACCTGGTACTGACAATGGGCTCTGCCCGGGAAAACAAACTCAGCACCCCACGTTCCTGGTCTCAGTTTGCAGAGCCCTATGGGCACTCTCAAAGCAGCCCCAGTTGGCACAGGTGGCAGCTTGTCCCTGGGCAGCATCTTGATATTCGTGGAAATCCTTCTGCCAGCCGGCCCCGAAGGGCCGAGGGCCTACCTGGTACTGACAAAGGCTTCTGCCCGTGGAAACAAAACCCAACACTCCACGGTCCTGGTCTCAGTTTGCAGAGCTCCATGGGCACTCTCAAAGCAGCCCGAGTTGCCGAAGGTGGCAGCTTGTCTCTGGGCGGCATCTTGATATTCGTGGAAATCCTGCTGCCAGCCTGCCCCTAAGGGCCGCGGGCCGACATAGTACAGAGAAAGTCTTCTGCCCAGGAAAACAAAAGCCACCAGCCCACGTTTTTGGTCTCAGTTTGCAGAGTTCCATGGGCACTCTCAAAGCAGCGCGAGTTGGCACAGGTGGCAACTTGTCCCTGGGCGGCACCTTCATATTCGTGGTAATCCAACCTGCAACCGGCCACAAAGGGCCGAGGGCCTACCTGGTAATGACAAAGGCTTCTGCTGGGGAAACAAAACTCAGCACCCCACGTTCCTGGTCTCAGTTTGCAGAGCTCTATGGGCACTCTCAAAGCAGCCCGAGTTGGCACAGGTGGCAGCTTGTCCCTGGGCAGCATCTAGTTATTCGGGGTAATCCAGTCTGCAACCGGCCACAAAGGGCCGAGGGCCTACCTGGTACTGACAATGGCTTCTGCCCGGGGAAACTAAACCCACCATCCCACTTCCCTGGTCTCCGTTTGCAGAGCTCCATGGGCACTCTCAAAGCAGCCCGAGTTGGCACAGGTGGCAGCTTGTCCCTGCGCGGCATCTTGATATTCATGGAAATCCTTCTGCCAGACGGCCCCGAAGGGTCGAGGGCCTACCTCGTAGTGCAAATGCTTCTGCCTGGGGAAACATAACCCACAAACCCAAGTTCCTGTTCTCAGTTTGCAGAGCTCTATGGGCACTCTCAAAGCAGCCCGAGTTGGCACAGGTGGCAGCTTGTCCCTGGGCAGCATCTTGATATTCGTGGAAATACAGAAAGCAGCCGGACCCGATGGGCCGAGGGCCTATCTGGTACTGACAATGGCGTCTGCCCATGGAAACAAAATTAGCCAACCCACGGTCCTGGTCTCAGTTTGAAGAACTCCATGGGCACTCTCAAAGCAACCCGAGTTGGCACAGGTGGCAGCTTGTCCCTGGGTGGCATCTTGATATTCGTGGAAATCCTTCAGCCAGCTGGCCCTTAAGGACCAAGGGCCTACCTGGTACTGACAAAGGCTTCTGCCCAGGGACACAAAACTCAGCACCCCACGTTCCTGGTCTCAGTTTGCAGAACTCCAAGGGCACTCTCAAAGCAGCCCGAGTTTGCACAGGTGGCAGCTTGTCCCTGGGCAGCATGTTGATATTCGTGGAAATCCTTCTGCCAGCCGGCCCCTAAGGGGCGAGGGCCGACATAGTACAGAGAAAGTCTTCTGCCCAGCAAAACGAAACCCACTACCCAACGTTCCTGGTCTCAGTTTCCAGAGCTCCATGGGCACTCTGAAAGCAGCCTGAGTTTGCACAGGTGGCAGCTTGTCCCTGGGCGGCATCTTGAGATTCGTGGAAATCAAGCAGGCCGCCTGCCCTTAAGGACCAAGGGCCTACGTGGTACTGACAAAGGCTTCTGCCCAGGGAAACAAAACTCAGCCCCCGACGTTACTGGTCTCAGTTTGCAGAACTCCGTGGGCACTCTCAAAGCAGCCCGAGTTGGCACAGGTGGCAGCTTGTCTCTGGGCGGCATCTTGATATTCGTGGAAATCCTGCTGCCAGCCTGCCCCTAAGGGCCGAGGGCTGACATAGTACAGAGAAAGTCTTCTGACCAGCAAAACGAAACCCACTACCCAACGTTCCTGGTCTCAGTTTTCAGAGCTCCATGGGCAGTCTCAAAGCAGCCTGAGTTGGCACAGGTGGCAGCTTGTCCCTGGGCCGCATCTTGATATTCGTGGAAATCAAGCAGGCTGCCTGCCCTTAAGGACCAAAGGCCTGCGTGGCACTGACAAAGGCTTCTGCCCAGGGACACAAAACTCAGCACCCCACGTTGCTGGTCTCAGTTTGCAGAACTCCGTGGGCACTCTCAAAGCAGCCCGAGTTTGCACAGGTGGCAGCTTGTCCCTGGGCAGCATCTTGATATTCGTGGAAATCCTGGTGCCAGCCAACCCCTAAGGAACAAGGGCCTACCTGGTACTGACAAAGGCTTCTGCCCGTGGAAACAAAACCCAACACTCCACGTTCCTGGTCTCAGTTTGCAGAGCTCCATGGGCACTCTCAAAGCAGCCCGAGTTGGCACAGGTGGCAGCTTGTCTCTGGGCGGCATCTTGATATTCGTGGAAATCCTGCTGCCAGCCTTCCCCTAAGGGCCGAGGGCCGACATAGTACAGGGAAAGGCTTCTGCCCAGGGAAACAAAAGCCACCAGCCCACGTTTTTGGTCTCAGTTTGCAGAGTTCCATGGGCACTCTCAAAGCAGCCCGAGTTGGCTCAGGTGGCAACTTGTCCCTGGGCGGCACCTTCATATTCGTGGTAATCCAACCTGCAACCGGCCACAAAGGGCCGAGGGCCTACCTGGTAATGACAAAGGCTTCTGCTGGGGAAACAAAACTCAGCACCCCACGTTCCGGGTCTCAGTTTGCAGAGCTCTATGGGCACTCTCAAAGCAGCCCGAGTTGGCACAGGTGGCAGCTTGTCCCTGGGCAGCATCTAGTTGTTCGGGGTAATCCAGCCTGCAACCGGCCACAAAGGGCCGAGGGCCTACCTGGTACTGACAATGGCTTCTGCCCGGGGAAACTAAACCCACCATCCCACTTCCCTGGTCTCTGTTTGCAGAGCTCCATGGGCACTCTCAAAGCAGCCCGAGTTGGCACAGGTGGCATCTTGTCCCTGGGCGGCATCTTGATATTCGTGGAAATCAAGCAGGCTGCCTGCCCTTAAGGACCAAGGGCCTACCTGGTACTGACAATGGGCTCTGCCCAGGAAAACAAAACTCAGCACCCCACAGTCCTAGTTTCTGTTTGCAGAGCTCCATGGGCACTCTCAAAGCAGCCCGAGTTGGCACAGGTGGCAGCTTGTCCCTGCGCGGCATCTTGATATTCATGGAAATCCTTCTGCCAGCCGGCCCCGAAGGGTCGAGGGCCTACCTGGTAGTGCAAATGCTTCTGACTGGGGAAACAAAACCCACAAACCCATGTTCCTGTTCTCAGTTTCCAGAGCTCCATGGGCACTCTCAAAGCAGCCCGAGTTGGCACAGGTGGCAGCTTGTCTCTGGGCGGCATCTTGATATTCGTGGAAATCCTGCTGCCAGCCTGCCCCTAAGGGCCGAGGGCTGACATAGTACAGAGAAAGTCTTCTGACCAGCAAAACGAAACCCACTACCCAACGTTCCTGGTCTCAGTTTTCAGAGCTCCATGGGCAGTCTCAAAGCAGCCTGAGTTGGCACAGGTGGCAGCTTGTCCCTGGGCCGCATCTTGATATTCGTGGAAATCAAGCAGGCTACCTGCCCTTAAGGACCAAAGGCCTGCGTGGCACTGACAAAGGCTTCTGCCCAGGGACACAAAACTCAGCACCCCACGTTGCTGGTCTCAGTTTGCAGAACTCCGTGGGCACTCTCAAAGCAGCCCGAGTTTGCACAGGTGGCAGCTTGTCCCTGGGCAGCATCTTGATATTCGTGGAAATCCTGGTGCCAGCCAACCCCTAAGGAACAAGGGCCTACCTGGTACTGACAAAGGCTTCTGCCCGTGGAAACAAAACCCAACACTCCACGTTCCTGGTCTCAGTTTGCAGAGCTCCATGGGCACTCTCAAAGCAGCCCGAGTTGGCACAGGTGGCAGCTTGTCTCTGGGCGGCATCTTGATATTCGTGGAAATCCTGCTGCCAGCCTTCCCCTAAGGGCCGAGGGCCGACATAGTACAGGGAAAGGCTTCTGCCCAGGGAAACAAAAGCCACCAGCCCACGTTTTTGGTCTCAGTTTGCAGAGTTCCATGGGCACTCTCAAAGCAGCCCGAGTTGGCTCAGGTGGCAACTTGTCCCTGGGCGGCACCTTCATATTCGTGGTAATCCAACCTGCAACCGGCCACAAAGGGCCGAGGGCCTACCTGGTAATGACAAAGGCTTCTGCTGGGGAAACAAAACTCAGCACCCCACGTTCCGGGTCTCAGTTTGCAGAGCTCTATGGGCACTCTCAAAGCAGCCCGAGTTGGCACAGGTGGCAGCTTGTCCCTGGGCAGCATCTAGTTGTTCGGGGTAATCCAGCCTGCAACCGGCCACAAAGGGCCGAGGGCCTACCTGGTACTGACAATGGCTTCTGCCCGTGGAAACTAAACCCACCATCCCACTTCCCTGGTCTCTGTTTGCAGAGCTCCATGGGCACTCTCAAAGCAGCCCAAGTTGGCACAGGTGGCATCTTGTCCCTGGGCGGCATCTTGATATTCGTGGAAATCAAGCAGGCTGCCTGCCCTTAAGGACCAAGGGCCTACCTGGTACTGACAATGGGCTCTGCCCAGGAAAACAAAACTCAGCGCCCCACAGTCCTAGTTTCTGTTTGCAGAGCTCCATGGGCACTCTCAAAGCAGCCCGAGTTGGCACAGGTGGCAGCTTGTCCCTGCGCGGCATCTTGATATTCATGGAAATCCTTCTGCCAGCCGGCCCCGAAGGGTCGAGGGCCTACCTGGTAGTGCAAATGCTTCTGACTGGGGAAACAAAACCCACAAACCCATGTTCCTGTTCTCAGTTTCCAGAGCTCCATGGGCACTCTCAAAGCAGCGCGAGTTGGCACAGGTGGCAGCTTGTCCCTGGGCGGCATCTTGATATTCGTGGAAATACAGAAAGCAGCCGGCCCCTAAGGGCCGAGGGCCTACGTGGTACTGACAAAGGCTTCTGCCCAGGGAAACAAAACTCAGCCCCCGACGTTCCTGGTCTCAGTTTGCAGAACTCCGTGGGCACTCTCAAAGCAGCCCGAGTTGGCACAGGTGGCAGCTTGTCTCTGGGCGGCATCTTGATATTCGTGGAAATCCTGCTGCCAGCCTGCCCCTAAGGGCCGAGGGCTGACATAGTACAGAGAAAGTCTTCTGACCAGCAAAACGAAACCCACTACCCAACGTTCCTGGTCTCAGTTTTCAGAGCTCCATGGGCAGTCTCAAAGCAGCCTGAGTTGGCACAGGTGGCAGCTTGTCCCTGGGCCGCATCTTGATATTCGTGGAAATCAAGCAGGCTGCCTGCCCTTAAGGACCAAAGGCCTGCGTGGCACTGACAAAGGCTTCTGCCCAGGGACACAAAACTCAGCACCCCACGTTGCTGGTCTCAGTTTGCAGAACTCCGTGGGCACTCTCAAAGCAGCCCGAGTTTGCACAGGTGGCAGCTTGTCCCTGGGCAGCATCTTGATATTCGTGGAAATCCTGGTGCCAGCCAACCCCTAAGGAACAAGGGCCTACCTGGTACTGACAAAGGCTTCTGCCCGTGGAAACAAAACCCAACACTCCACGTTCCTGGTCTCAGTTTGCAGAGCTCCATGGGCACTCTCAAAGCAGCCCGAGTTGCCACAGGTGGCAGCTTGTCTCTGGGCGGCATCTTGATATTCGTGGAAATCCTTCTGCCAGCCTTCCCCTAAGGGCCGAGGGCCGACATAGTACAGGGAAAGGCTTCTGCCCAGGGAAACAAAAGCCACCAGCCCACGTTTTTGGTCTCAGTTTGCAGAGTTCCATGGGCACTCTCAAAGCAGCGCGAGTTGGCACAGGTGGCAACTTGTCCCTGGGCGGCACCTTCATATTCGTGGTAATCCAACCTGCAACCGGCCACAAAGGGCCGAGGGCCTACCTGGTAATGACAAAGGCTTCTGCTGGGGAAACAAAACTCAGCACCCCACGGTCCTGGTCTCAGTTTGCAGAGCTCTATGGGCACTCTCAAAGCAGACCGAGTTGGCACGGGTGGCAACTTGTCCCTGGGCAGCATCTAGTTATTCGGGGTAATCCAGCCTGCAACAGGCCCCTAAGGGCCGAGGGCCTACCTGGTACTGACAATGGCTTCTGCCCGGGGAAACTAAACCCACCATCCCACTTCCCTGGTCTCCGTTTGCAGAGCTCTATGGGCACTCTCAAAGCAGCCCGAGTTGGCACAGGTGGCAGCTTGTCCCTGGGCGGCATCTTGATATTCGTGGAAATCAAGCAGGCTGCCTGCCCTTAAGGACCAAGGGACTACGTGGCACTGACAAAGGGCTCTGCCCGGGAAAACAAAACTCAGCACCCCACGTTGCTGGTCTCAGTTTGCAGAGCTCCATGGGCACCCTCAAAGCAGCCCGAGTTGGCACAGGTGGCAGCTTGTCTCTGGGCGGCATCTTGATATTCGTGGAAATCCTGCTGCCAGCCTGCCCCTAATGGCCGAGGGCTGACATAGTACAGAGAAAGTCTTCTGCCCAGCAAAACAAAACCCACTACCCAACGTTCCTGGTCTCAGTTTTCAGAGCTCCATGGGCACTCTCAAAGCAGCCTGAGTTGGCACAGGTGGCAGCTTGTCCCTGGGCGGCATCTTGATATTCGTGGAAATCCAGCAGGCTGCCTGCCCTTAAGTACCAAAGGCCTGCGTGGTACTGACAAAGGCTTCTGCCCAGGGACACAAAACTCAGCACCCCACGTTCCTGGTCTCAGTTTGCAGAGCTCCATGGGCACTCTCAAAGCAGCCCGAGTTGGCAGAGGTGGCAGCTTGTCCCTGCGCGGCATCTTGATATTTGTGGAAATACAGAAAGCAGCCGGCCCCGAAGGGCCGAGGGCCTACCTGGTACTGACAAAGGCTTCTGCCCAGGGAAACAAAATTCGCCAGTACACGGTCCTGGTCTCAGTTTGACGAACTCCATGGGCACTCTCAAAGCAGCCCGAGTTGGCACAGGTGGCAGCTTGTCCCTGGGCAGCATCTTGATATTCGTGGAAATCCTGGTGCCTGCCTGCCCCTAAGGAACAAGGGCCTACCTGGTACTGACAAAGGGCTCTGCCCGGGAAAACAAAACTCAGCACCCCACGTTCCTGGTCTCAGTTTGCAGAGCTCTATGGGCACTCTCAAAGCAGCCCCAGTTGGCACAGGTGGCAGCTTGTCCCTGGGCAGCATCTTGATATTCGTGGAAATCCTTCTGCCAGCCGGCCCCGAAGGGCCGAGGGCCTACCTGGTACTGCAAATGCTTCTGCCTGGGGAAACAAAACCCAACACTCCACGGTCCTGGTCTCAGTTTGCAGAGCTCCATGGGCACTCTCAAAGCAGCCCGAGTTGCCACAGGTGGCAGCTTGTCTCTGGGCGGCATCTTGATATTCGTGGAAATCCTGCTGCCAGCCTGCCCCTTAGGGCCGAGGGCCGATATAGTACAGAGAAAGTCTTCTGACCAGCAAAACAAAAGCCACCAGCCCACGTTTTTGGTCTCAGTTTGCAGAGTTCCATGGGCACTCTCAAAGCAGCCCGAGTTGACACAGGTGGCAACTTGTCCCTGGGCGGCACCTTCATATTCGTGGTAATCAAACCTGCAACCGGCCACAAAGGGCCGAGGGCCTACCTGGTAATGACAAAGGCTTCTGCCCTGGCAAACAAAACTCAGCACCCCACGTTCCGGGTCTCAGTTTGCAGAGCTCTATGGGCACTCTCAAAGCAGCCCGAGTTGGCACAGGTGGCAGCTTGTCCCTGGGCGGCATCTAGTTATTCGGGGTAATCCAGCCTGCAACCGGCCACAAAGGGCCGAGGGCCTACCTGGTACTGACAATGGCTTCTACCCGGGGAAACTAAACCCACCATCCCACTTCCCTGGTCTCCGTTTGCAGAACTCCATGGGCACTCTCAAAGCAGCCCGAGTTGGCACAGGTGGCAGCTTGTCCCTGGGCGGCATCTTGATATTCGTGGAAATCAAGCAGGCTGCCTGCCCTTAAGGACCAAGGGCCTACGTGGTACTGACAAAGGCTTCTGCCCAGGGACACAAAACTCAGCACCCCACATTCCTGGTCTCAGTTTGCAGAACTCCATGGGCACTCTCAAAGCAGCCCGAGTTGGCACAAGTGGCAGCTTGTCCCTGCGCGGCATCTTGATATTCATGGAAATCCTTCTGCCAGACGGCCCCGAAGGGCCGAGGGCCTACCTGGTACTGACAATGGCTTCTGCCCATGGAAACAAAATTCGCCAACGCACGGTCCTGGTCTCAGTTTGAAGAACTCCATGGGCACTCTCAAAGCAACCCGAGTTGGCACAGGTGGCAGCTTGTCCCTGGGTGGCATCTTGATATTCGTGGAAATCCTTCTGCCAGCTGGACCTTAAGGACCAAGGGCCTACGTGGTACTGACAATGGCTTCTGCCCAGGGACACAAAACTCAGCACCCCACGTTCCTGGTCTCAGTTTGCAGAACTCCAAGGGCACTCTCAAAGCAGCCCGAGTTTGCACAGGTGGCAGCTTGTCCCTGGGCAGCATCTTGATATTCGTGGAAATCCTGGTGCCAGCCTACCCCTAAGGAACAAGGGCCTACCTGGTACTGACAATGGGCTCTGCCCTGGAAAACAAAACTCAGCACCCCACGTTCCTGGTCTCAGTTTGCTGAGCTCTATGGGCACTCTCAAAGCAGCCCCAGTTGGCACAGGTGGCAGCTTGTCCCTGGGCAGCATCTTGATATTCGTGGAAATCCTTCTGCCAGCCGGCCCCAAAGGGCCGAGGGCCTACCTGGTACTGACAAAGGCTTCTGCCCGTGGAAACAAAACCCAACACTCCACGGTCCTGGTCTCAGTTTGCAGAGCTCCATGGGCACTCTCAAAGCAGCCCGAGTTGCCACATGTGGCAGCTTGTCTCTGGGCGGCATCTTGATATTCGTGGTAATCCTGCTGCCAGCCTGCCCCTAAGGGCCGAGGGCCGACATAGTACAGAGAAAGACTTCTGACCAGCAAAACAAAAGCCACCAGCCCACGTTTTTGGTCTCAGTTTGCAGAGTTCCATGGGCACTCTCAAAGCAGCCCGAGTTGGCACAGGTGACAACTTGTCCCTGGGCGGCACCTTCATATTCGTGGTAATCCAACCTGCAACTGGCCACAAAGGGCCGAGGGCCTACCTGGTAATGACAAAGGCTTCTGCTGGGGAAACAAAACTCAGCACCCCACGTTCCTGGTCTCAGTTTGCAGAGCTCTATGGGCACTCTCAAAGCAGCCCGAGTTGGCACAGGTGGCAGCTTGTCCCTGGGCAGCATCTTGATATTCGTGGAAATCCTGGTGCCAGCCTGCCCATAAGGACCGAGGGCCTACCTGGTACTGACAATGGGCTCTGCCCAGGAAAACAAAACTCAGCACCCCACAGTCCTGGTCTCAGTTTGCAGAGCTCCATGGGCACTCTCAAAGCAGCCCGAGTTGGCACAGTTGGCAGCTTGTCTCTGGGCGGCATCTTGATATTCGTGGAAATCCTGCTGCCAGCCTGCCCCTAAGGGCCGAGGGCCGACATAGTACAGAGAAAGTCTTCTGCCCAGCAAAACAAAACCCACTACCCAACGTTCCTGCTCTCAGTTTTCAGAGCTCCATGGGCACTCTCAAAGCAGCCTGAGTTGGCACAGGTGGCAGCTTGTCCCTGGGCGGCATCTTGATCTTCGTGGAAATCCAGCAGGCTGCCTGCCCTTAAGGACCAAAGGCCTGCATGGTACTGACAAAGGCTTCTGCCCAGGGACACAAAACTCAGCACCCCACATTCCTGGTCTCAGTTTGCAGAACTCCAAGGGCATTCTCAAAGCAGCCCGAGTTGGCACAGGTGGCAGCTTGTCCCTGGGTGGCATCTTGATATTCGTAGATATCCTAGTGCCAGCCTACCCCTAAGGAACAAGGGCCTACCTGGTACAGACAAAGGGCTCTGCCCGGGAAAACAAAACTCAGCACCCCACGTTCCTAGTTTCTGTTTGCAGAACTCCAAGGGCATTCTCAAAGCAGCCCGAGTTGGCACAGGTGGCAGCTTGTCCCCGGGCGGCATCTTGATATTCGTAGAAATCCTGGTGCCAGCCTACCCCTACTGAACAAGGGCCTACCTGGTACTGACAATGGGCTCTGCCCGGGAAAACAAAACTCAGCACCCCACGTTCCTAGTTTCTGTTTGCAGAGCTCCATGGGCACTCTCAAAGCAGCCCGAGTTGGCACAGGTGGCAGCTTATCCCTGCGCGGAATCTTGATATTTGTGGAAATACAGAAATCAGCCGGCCCCGAAGGGCCGAGGGCCTACCTGGTACTGACAAAGGCTTCTGCCCAGGGAAACAAAATTCGCCAGCCCACGTTCCTGGTCTCAGTTTGAAGAACTCCATGGGCACTCTCAAAGCAGCCCGAGTTGCCACAGGTGGCAGCTTGTCTCTGGGCGGCATCTTGATATTCGTGGAAATCTTGCTGCCAGCCTGCCGCTAAGGGCCGAGGGCCGACATAGTACAGAGAAAGTCTTCTGACCAGCAAAACAAAAGCCACCAGCCCACGTTTTTGGTCTCAGTTTGCAGAGTTCCATGGGCACTCTCAAAGCAGCCTGAGTTGGCACAAGTGGCAGCTTGTCCCTGGGCGGCACCTTCATATTCGTGGTAATCCAACCTGCAACCGGCCACAAAGGGCCGAGGGCCTACCTGGTAATGACAAAGGCTTCTGCTGGGGAAACAAAACTCAGCACCCCACGTTCCTGGTCTCAGTTTGCAGAGCTCTATGGGCACTCTTAAAGCAGCCCGAGTTGGCACAGGTGGCAACTTGTCCCTGGGCAGCATCTAGTTGTTCGGGGTAATCCAGCCTGCAACAGGCCCCTAAGGGCCGAGGGCCTACCTGGTACTGACAATGGCTTCTGCCCAGGGAAACTAAACCCACCATCCCACTTCCCTGGTCTCCGTTTGCAGAGCTCCATGGGCACTCTCAAAGCAGCCTGAGTTGGCACAGGTGGCAGCTTGTCCCTGGGCGGCATCTTGATATTCGTGGAAATCAAGCAGGCTGCCTGCCCTTAAGGACCAAGTGCCTACGTGGTACTGACAAAGGCTTCTGCCCAGGGACACAAAACTCAGCACCCCACATTCCTGGTCTCAGTTTGCAGAACTCCAAGGGCATTCTCAAAGCAGCCCGAGTTGGCACAGGTGGCAGCTTGTCCCTGGGCAGCATCTTGATATTCGTAGAAATCCTGGTGCCAGCCTACCCCTAAGGAACAAGGGCCTACCTGGTACTGACAATGAGCTCTGCCCGGGAAAACAAAACTCAGCACCCCACATTCCTAGTTTCTGTTTGCAGAGCTCCATGGGCACTCTCAAAGCAGCCCGAGTTGGCACAAGTGGCAGCATGTCCCTGCGCGGCATCTTGATATTCATGGAAATCCTTCTGCCAGACGGCCCCGAAGGGTCGAGGGCCTACCTGGTACTGCAAATGCTTCTGCCTGGGGAAACAAAACCCACAAACCCAAGTTCCTGTTCTCAGTTTCCAGAGCTCCATGGGCACTCTCAAAGCAGCCCGAGTTGGCACAGGTGGCAGCTTGTCCATGCGCGGCATCTTGATATTTGTGGAAATACAGAAAGCAGCCGGCCCCGAAGGGCCGAGGGCCTACCTGGTACTGACAAAGGCTTCTGCCCAGGGAAACAAAATTCGCCAGTACACGGTCCTGGTCTCAGTTTGACGAACTCCATGGGCACTCTCAAAGCAGCCCGAGTTGGCACAGGTGGCAGCTTGTCCCTGGGCAGCATCTTGATATTCGTGGAAATCCTGGTGCCTGCCTGCCCCTAAGGAACAAGGGCCTACCTGGTACTGACAAAGGGCTCTGCCCGGGAAAACAAAACTCAGCACCCCACGTTCCTGGTCTCAGTTTGCAGAGCTCTATGGGCACTCTCAAAGCAGCCCCAGTTGGCACAGGTGGCAGCTTGTCCCTGGGCAGCATCTTGATATTCGTGGAAATCCTTCTGCCAGCCGGCCCCGAAGGGCCGAGGGCCTACCTGGTACTGCAAATGCTTCTGCCTGGGGAAACAAAACCCAACACTCCACGGTCCTGGTCTCAGTTTGCAGAGCTCCATGGGCACTCTCAAAGCAGCCCGAGTTGCCACAGGTGGCAGCTTGTCTCTGGGCGGCATCTTGATATTCGTGGAAATCCTGCTGCCAGCCTGCCCCTTAGGGCCGAGGGCCGATATAGTACAGAGAAAGTCTTCTGACCAGCAAAACAAAAGCCACCAGCCCACGTTTTTGGTCTCAGTTTGCAGAGTTCCATGGGCACTCTCAAAGCAGCCCGAGTTGGCACAGGTGGCAACTTGTCCCTGGGCGGCACCTTCATATTCGTGGTAATCAAACCTGCAACCGGCCACAAAGGGCCGAGGGCCTACCTGGTAATGACAAAGGCTTCTGCCCTGGCAAACAAAACTCAGCACCCCACGTTCCGGGTCTCAGTTTGCAGAGCTCTATGGGCACTCTCAAAGCAGCCCGAGTTGGCACAGGTGGCAGCTTGTCCCTGGGCGGCATCTAGTTATTCGGGGTAATCCAGCCTGCAACCGGCCACAAAGGGCCGAGGGCCTACCTGGTACTGACAATGGCTTCTACCCGGGGAAACTAAACCCACCATCCCACTTCCCTGGTCTCCGTTTGCAGAACTCCATGGGCACTCTCAAAGCAGCCCGAGTTGGCACAGGTGGCAGCTTGTCCCTGGGCGGCATCTTGATATTCGTGGAAATCAAGCAGGCTGCCTGCCCTTAAGGACCAAGGGCCTACGTGGTACTGACAAAGGCTTCTGCCCAGGGACACAAAACTCAGCACCCCACATTCCTGGTCTCAGTTTGCAGAACTCCATGGGCACTCTCAAAGCAGCCCGAGTTGGCACAAGTGGCAGCTTGTCCCTGCGCGGCATCTTGATATTCATGGAAATCCTTCTGCCAGACGGCCCCGAAGGGCCGAGGGCCTACCTGGTACTGACAATGGCTTCTGCCCATGGAAACAAAATTCGCCAACGCACGGTCCTGGTCTCAGTTTGAAGAACTCCATGGGCACTCTCAAAGCAACCCGAGTTGGCACAGGTGGCAGCTTGTCCCTGGGTGGCATCTTGATATTCGTGGAAATCCTTCTGCCAGCTGGACCTTAAGGACCAAGGGCCTACGTGGTACTGACAATGGCTTCTGCCCAGGGACACAAAACTCAGCACCCCACGTTCCTGGTCTCAGTTTGCAGAACTCCAAGGGCACTCTCAAAGCAGCCCGAGTTTGCACAGGTGGCAGCTTGTCCCTGGGCAGCATCTTGATATTCGTGGAAATCCTGGTGCCAGCCTACCCCTAAGGAACAAGGGCCTACCTGGTACTGACAATGGGCTCTGCCCTGGAAAACAAAACTCAGCACCCCACGTTCCTGGTCTCAGTTTGCTGAGCTCTATGGGCACTCTCAAAGCAGCCCCAGTTGGCACAGGTGGCAGCTTGTCCCTGGGCAGCATCTTGATATTCGTGGAAATCCTTCTGCCAGCCGGCCCCATAGGGCCGAGGGCCTACCTGGTACTGACAAAGGCTTCTGCCCGTGGAAACAAAACCCAACACTCCACGGTCCTGGTCTCAGTTTGCAGAGCTCCATGGGCACTCTCAAAGCAGCCCGAGTTGCCACATGTGGCAGCTTGTCTCTGGGCGGCATCTTGATATTCGTGGTAATCCTGCTGCCAGCCTGCCCCTAAGGGCCGAGGGCCGACATAGTACAGAGAAAGTCTTCTGACCAGCAAAACAAAAGCCACCAGCCCACGTTTTTGGTCTCAGTTTGCAGAGTTCCATGGGCACTCTCAAAGCAGCCCGAGTTGGCACAGGTGACAACTTGTCCCTGGGCGGCACCTTCATATTCGTGGTAATCCAACCTGCAACCGGCCACAAAGGGCCGAGGGCCTACCTGGTAATGACAAAGGCTTCTGCTGGGGAAACAAAACTCAGCACCCCACGTTCCTGGTCTCAGTTTGCAGAGCTCTATGGGCACTCTCAAAGCAGCCCGAGTTGGCACAGGTGGCAGCTTGTCCCTGGGCAGCATCTTGATATTCGTGGAAATCCTGGTGCCAGCCTGCCCATAAGGACCGAGGGCCTACCTGGTACTGACAATGGGCTCTGCCCAGGAAAACAAAACTCAGCACCCCACAGTCCTGGTCTCAGTTTGCAGAGCTCCATGGGCACTCTCAAAGCAGCCCGAGTTGGCACAGTTGGCAGCTTGTCTCTGGGCGGCATCTTGATATTCGTGGAAATCCTGCTGCCAGCCTGCCCCTAAGGGCCGAGGGCCGACATAGTACAGAGAAAGTCTTCTGCCCAGCAAAACAAAACCCACTACCCAACGTTCCTGCTCTCAGTTTTCAGAGCTCCATGGGCACTCTCAAAGCAGCCTGAGTTGGCACAGGTGGCAGCTTGTCCCTGGGCGGCATCTTGATCTTCGTGGAAATCCAGCAGGCTGCCTGCCCTTAAGGACCAAAGGCCTGCATGGTACTGACAAAGGCTTCTGCCCAGGGACACAAAACTCAGCACCCCACATTCCTGGTCTCAGTTTGCAGAACTCCAAGGGCATTCTCAAAGCAGCCCGAGTTGGCACAGGTGGCAGCTTGTCCCTGGGTGGCATCTTGATATTCGTAGATATCCTGGTGCCAGCCTACCCCTAAGGAACAAGGGCCTACCTGGTACAGACAAAGGGCTCTGCCCGGGAAAACAAAACTCAGCACCCCACGTTCCTAGTTTCTGTTTGCAGAACTCCAAGGGCATTCTCAAAGCAGCCCGAGTTGGCACAGGTGGCAGCTTGTCCCCGGGCGGCATCTTGATATTCGTAGAAATCCTGGTGCCAGCCTACCCCTACTGAACAAGGGCCTACCTGGTACTGACAATGGGCTCTGCCCGGGAAAACAAAACTCAGCACCCCACGTTCCTAGTTTCTGTTTGCAGAGCTCCATGGGCACTCTCAAAGCAGCCCGAGTTGGCACAGGTGGCAGCTTATCCCTGCGCGGAATCTTGATATTTGTGGAAATACAGAAATCAGCCGGCCCCGAAGGGCCGAGGGCCTACCTGGTACTGACAAAGGCTTCTGCCCAGGGAAACAAAATTCGCCAGCCCACGTTCCTGGTCTCAGTTTGAAGAACTCCATGGGCACTCTCAAAGCAGCCCGAGTTGCCACAGGTGGCAGCTTGTCTCTGGGCGGCATCTTGATATTCGTGGAAATCTTGCTGCCAGCCTGCCGCTAAGGGCCGAGGGCCGACATAGTACAGAGAAAGTCTTCTGACCAGCAAAACAAAAGCCACCAGCCCACGTTTTTGGTCTCAGTTTGCAGAGTTCCATGGGCACTCTCAAAGCAGCCTGAGTTGGCACAAGTGGCAGCTTGTCCCTGGGCGGCACCTTCATATTCGTGGTAATCCAACCTGCAACCGGCCACAAAGGGCCGAGGGCCTACCTGGTAATGACAAAGGCTTCTGCTGGGGAAACAAAACTCAGCACCCCACGTTCCTGGTCTCAGTTTGCAGAGCTCTATGGGCACTCTTAAAGCAGCCCGAGTTGGCACAGGTGGCAACTTGTCCCTGGGCAGCATCTAGTTGTTCGGGGTAATCCAGCCTGCAACAGGCCCCTAAGGGCCGAGGGCCTACCTGGTACTGACAATGGCTTCTGCCCAGGGAAACTAAACCCACCATCCCACTTCCCTGGTCTCCGTTTGCAGAGCTCCATGGGCACTCTCAAAGCAGCCTGAGTTGGCACAGGTGGCAGCTTGTCCCTGGGCGGCATCTTGATATTCGTGGAAATCAAGCAGGCTGCCTGCCCTTAAGGACCAAGTGCCTACGTGGTACTGACAAAGGCTTCTGCCCAGGGACACAAAACTCAGCACCCCACATTCCTGGTCTCAGTTTGCAGAACTCCAAGGGCATTCTCAAAGCAGCCCGAGTTGGCACAGGTGGCAGCTTGTCCCTGGGCAGCATCTTGATATTCGTAGAAATCCTGGTGCCAGCCTACCCCTAAGGAACAAGGGCCTACCTGGTACTGACAATGAGCTCTGCCCGGGAAAACAAAACTCAGCACCCCACATTCCTAGTTTCTGTTTGCAGAGCTCCATGGGCACTCTCAAAGCAGCCCGAGTTGGCACAAGTGGCAGCATGTCCCTGCGCGGCATCTTGATATTCATGGAAATCCTTCTGCCAGACGGCCCCGAAGGGTCGAGGGCCTACCTGGTACTGCAAATGCTTCTGCCTGGGGAAACAAAACCCACAAACCCAAGTTCCTGTTCTCAGTTTCCAGAGCTCCATGGGCACTCTCAAAGCAGCCCGAGTTGGCACAGGTGGCAGCTTGTCCATGCGCGGCATCTTGATATTTGTGGAAATACAGAAAGCAGCCGGCCCCGAAGGGCCGAGGGCCTACCTGGTACTGACAAAGGCTTCTGCCCAGGGAAACAAAATTCGCCAGTACACGGTCCTGGTCTCAGTTTGACGAACTCCATGGGCATTCTCAAAGCAGCCCGAGTTGGCACAGGTGGCAGTTTGTCCCTGGGCAGCATCTTGATATTCGTGGAAATCCTGGTGCCTGCCTGCCCCTAAGGAACAAGGGCCTACCTGGTACTGACAAAGGGCTCTGCCCGGGAAAATAAAACTCAGCACCCCACGTTCCTGGTCTCAGTTTGCAGAGCTCTATGGGCACTCTCAAAGCAGCCCCAGTTGGCACAGGTGGCAGCTTGTCCCTGGGCAGCATCTTGATATTCGTGGAAATCCTTCTGCCAGCCGGCCCCGAAGGGCCGAGGGCCTACCTGGTACTGCAAATGCTTCTGCCTGGGGAAACAAAACCCAACACTCCACGGTCCTGGTCTCAGTTTGCAGAGCTCCATGGGCACTCTCAAAGCAGCCCGAGTTGCCACAGGTGGCAGCTTGTCTCTGGGCGGCATCTTGATATTCGTGGAAATCCTGCTGCCAGCCTGCCCCTTAGGGCCGAGGGCCAATATAGTACAGAGAAAGTCTTCTGACCAGCAAAACAAAAGCCATCAGCCCACGTTTTTGGTCTCAGTTTGCAGAGTTCCATGGGCACTCTCAAAGCAGCCCGAGTTGGCACAGGTGGCAACTTGTCCCTGGGCGGCACCTTCATATTCGTGGTAATCCAACCTGCAACCGGCCACAAAGGGCCGAGGGCCTACCTGGTAATGACAAAGGCTTCTGCTGGGGAAACAAAACTCAGCACCCCACGTTCCGGGTCTCAGTTTGCAGAGCTCTATGGGCACTCTCAAAGCAGCCCGAGTTGGCACAGGTGGCAGCTTGTCCCTGGGCGGCATCTAGTTATTCGGGGTAATCCAGCCTGCAACCGGCCACAAAGGGCCGAGGGCCTACCTGGTACTGACAATGGCTTCTACCCGGGGAAACTAAACCCACCATCCCACTTCCCTGGTCTCCGTTTGCAGAACTCCATGGGCACTCTCAAAGCAGCCCGAGTTGGCACAGGTGGCAGCTTGTCCCTGGGCGGCATCTTGATATTCGTGGAAATCAAGCAGGCTGCCTGCCCTTAAGGACCAAGGGCCTACGTGGTACTGACAAAGGCTTCTGCCCAGGGACACAAAACTCAGCACCCCACATTCCTGGTCTCAGTTTGCAGAACTCCATGGGCACTCTCAAAGCAGCCCGAGTTGGCACAGGTGGCAGCTTGTCCCTGCGCGGCATCTTGATATTCATGGAAATCCTTCTGCCAGACGGCCCCGAAGGGCCGAGGGCCTACCTGGTGCTGACAATGGCTTCTGCCCATGGAAACAAAATTCGCCAACGCACGGTCCTGGTCTCAGTTTGAAGAACTCCATGGGCACTCTCAAAGCAACCCGAGTTGCCACAGGTGGCAGCTTGTCCCTGGGTGGCATCTTGATATTCGTGGAAATCCTTCTGCCAGCTGGACCTTAAGGACCAAGGGCCTACGTGGTACTGACAATGGCTTCTGCCCAGGGACACAAAACTCAGCACCCCACGTTCCTGGTCTCAGTTTGCAGAACTCCGTGGGCACTCTCAAAGCAGCCCGAGTTTGCACAGGTGGCAGCTTGTCCCTGGGCAGCATCTTGATATTCGTGGAAATCCTGGTGCCAGCCTACCCCTACTGAACAAGGGCCTACCTGGTACTGACAATGGGCTCTGCCCGGGAAAACAAAACTCAGCACCCCACGTTCCTAGTTTCTGTTTGCAGAGCTCCATGGGCACTCTCAAAGCAGCCCGAGTTGGCACAGGTGGCAGCTTATCCCTGCGCGGAATCTTGATATTTGTGGAAATACAGAAATCAGCCGGCCCCGAAGGGCCGAGGGCCTACCTGGTACTGACAAAGGCTTCTGCCCAGGGAAACAAAATTCGCCAGCCCACGTTCCTGGTCTCAGTTTGAAGAACTCCATGGGCACTCTCAAAGCAGCCCGAGTTGCCACAGGTGGCAGCTTGTCTCTGGGCAGCATCTTGATATTCGTGGAAATCTTGCTGCCAGCCTGCCCCTAAGGGCCGAGGGCCGACATAGTACAGAGAAAGTCTTCTGACCAGCAAAACAAAAGCCACCAGCCCACGTTTTTGGTCTCAGTTTGCAGAGTTCCATGGGCACTCTCAAAGCAGCCTGAGTTGGCACAAGTGGCAGCTTGTCCCTGGGCGGCACCTTCATATTCGTGGTAATCCAACCTGCAACCGGCCACAAAGGGCCGAGGGCCTACCTGGTAATGACAAAGGCTTCTGCTGGGGAAACAAAACTCAGCACCCCACGTTCCTGGTCTCAGTTTGCAGAGCTCTATGGGCACTCTTAAAGCAGCCCGAGTTGGCACAGGTGGCAACTTGTCCCTGGGCAGCATCTAGTTGTTCGGGGTAATCCAGCCTGCAACAGGCCCCTAAGGGCCGAGGGCCTACCTGGTACTGACAATGGCTTCTGCCCAGGGAAACTAAACCCACCATCCCACTTCCCTGGTCTCCGTTTGCAGAGCTCCATGGGCACTCTCAAAGCAGCCTGAGTTGGCACAGGTGGCAGCTTGTCCCTGGGCGGCATCCTGATATTCGTGGAAATCAAGCAGGCTGCCTGCCCTTAAGGACCAAGTGCCTACGTGGTACTGACAAAGGCTTCTGCCCAGGGACACAAAACTCAGCACCCCACATTCCTGGTCTCAATTTGCAGAACTCCAAGGGCATTCTCAAAGCAGCCCGAGTTGGCACAGGTGGCAGCTTGTCCCTGGGCAGCATCTTGATATTCGTAGAAATCCTGGTGCCAGCCTACCCCTAAGGAACAAGGGCCTACCTGGTACTGACAATGAGCTCTGCCCGGGAAAACAAAACTCAGCACCCCACATTCCTAGTTTCTGTTTGCAGAGCTCCATGGGCACTCTCAAAGCAGCCCGAGTTGGCACAAGTGGCAGCATGTCCCTGCGCGGCATCTTGATATTCATGGAAATCCTTCTGCCAGACGGCCCCGAAGGGTCGAGGGCCTACCTGGTACTGCAAATGCTTCTGCCTGGGGAAACAAAACCCACAAACCCAAGTTCCTGTTCTCAGTTTCCAGAGCTCCATGGGCACTCTCAAAGCAGCCCGAGTTGGCACAGGTGGCAGCTTGTCCCTGCGCGGCATCTTGATATTTGTGGAAATACAGAAAGCAGCCGGCCCCGAAGGGCCGAGGGCCTACCTGGTACTGACAAAGGCTTCTGCCCAGGGAAACAAAATTCGCCAGTACACGGTCCTGGTCTCAGTTTGACGAACTCCATGGGCACTCTCAAAGCAGCCCGAGTTGGCACAGGTGGCAGCTTGTCCCTGGGCAGCATCTTGATATTCGTGGAAATCCTGGTGCCTGCCTGCCCCTAAGGAACAAGGGCCTACCTGGTACTGACAAAGGGCTCTGCCCGGGAAAATAAAACTCAGCACCCCACGTTCCTGGTCTCAGTTTGCAGAGCTCTATGGGCACTCTCAAAGCAGCCCCAGTTGGCACAGGTGGCAGCTTGTCCCTGGGCAGCATCTTGATATTCGTGGAAATCCTTCTGCCAGCCGGCCCCGAAGGGCCGAGGGCCTACCTGGTACTGCAAATGCTTCTGCCTGGGGAAACAAAACCCAACACTCCACGGTCCTGGTCTCAGTTTGCAGAGCTCCATGGGCACTCTCAAAGCAGCCCGAGTTGCCACAGGTGGCAGCTTGTCTCTGGGCGGCATCTTGATATTCGTGGAAATCCTGCTGCCAGCCTGCCCCTTAGGGCCGAGGGCCGATATAGTACAGAGAAAGTCTTCTGACCAGCAAAACAAAAGCCACCAGCCCACGTTTTTGGTCTCAGTTTGCAGAGTTCCATGGGCACTCTCAAAGCAGCCCGAGTTGGCACAGGTGGCAACTTGTCCCTGGGCGGCACCTTCATATTCGTGGTAATCCAACCTGCAACCGGCCACAAAGGGCCGAGGGCCTACCTGGTAATGACAAAGGCTTCTGCTGGGGAAACAAAACTCAAACGTTCCGGGTCTCTGCAGAGCTCTATGGGCACTCTCAAAGCAGCCCGAGTTGGCACAGGTGGCAGCTTGTCCCTGGGCGGCATCTAGTTATTCGGGGTAATCCAGCCTGCAACCGGCCACAAAGGGCCGAGGGCCTACCTGGTACTGACAATGGCTTCTACCCGGGGAAACTAAACCCACCATCCCACTTCCCTGGTCTCCGTTTGCAGAACTCCATGGGCACTCTCAAAGCAGCCCGAGTTGGCACAGGTGGCAGCTTGTCCCTGGGCGGCATCTTGATATTCGTGGAAATCAAGCAGGCTGCCTGCCCTTAAGGACCAAGGGCCTACGTGGTACTGACAAAGGCTTCTGCCCAGGGACACAAAACTCAGCACCCCACATTCCTGGTCTCAGTTTGCAGAACTCCATGGGCACTCTCAAAGCAGCCCGAGTTGGCACAGGTGGCAGCTTGTCCCTGCGCGGCATCTTGATATTCATGGAAATCCTTCTGCCAGACGGCCCCGAAGGGCCGAGGGCCTACCTGGTGCTGACAATGGCTTCTGCCCATGGAAACAAAATTCGCCAACGCACGGTCCTGGTCTCAGTTTGAAGAACTCCATGGGCACTCTCAAAGCAACCCGAGTTGCCACAGGTGGCAGCTTGTCCCTGGGTGGCATCTTGATATTCGTGGAAATCCTTCTGCCAGCTGGACCTTAAGGACCAAGGGCCTACGTGGTACTGACAATGGCTTCTGCCCAGGGACACAAAACTCAGCACCCCACGTTCCTGGTCTCAGTTTGCAGAACTCCGTGGGCACTCTCAAAGCAGCCCGAGTTTGCACAGGTGGCAGCTTGTCCCTGGGCAGCATCTTGATATTCGTGGAAATCCTGGTGCCAGCCTACCCTTACTGAACAAGGGCCTACCTGGTACTGACAATGGGCTCTGCCCGGGAAAACAAAACTCAGCACCCCACGTTCCTAGTTTCTGTTTGCAGAGCTCCATGGGCACTCTCAAAGCAGCCCGAGTTGGCACAGGTGGCAGCTTATCCCTGCGCGGAATCTTGATATTTGTGGAAATACAGAAATCAGCCAGCCCCGAAGGGCCGAGGGCCTACCTGGTACTGACAAAGGCTTCTGCCCAGGGAAACAAAATTCGCCAGCCCACGTTCCTGGTCTCAGTTTGAAGAACTCCATGGGCACTCTCAAAGCAGCCCGAGTTGCCACAGGTGGCAGCTTGTCTCTGGGCGGCATCTTGATATTCGTGGAAATCTTGCTGCCAGCCTGCCCCTAAGGGCCGAGGGCCGACATAGTACAGAGAAAGTCTTCTGACCAGCAAAACAAAAGCCACCAGCCCACGTTTTTGGTCTCAGTTTGCAGAGTTCCATGGGCACTCTCAAAGCAGCCTGAGTTGGCACAAGTGGCAGCTTGTCCCTGGGCGGCACCTTCATATTCGGGGTAATCCAACCTGCAACCGGCCACAAAGGGCCGAGGGCCTACCTGGTAATGACAAAGGCTTCTGCTGGGGAAACAAAACTCAGCACCCCACGTTCCTGGTCTCAGTTTGCAGAGCTCTATGGGCACTCTTAAAGCAGCCCGAGTTGGCACAGGTGGCAACTTGTCCCTGGGCAGCATCTAGTTGTTCGGGGTAATCCAGCCTGCAACAGGCCCCTAAGGGCCGAGGGCCTACCTGGTACTGACAATGGCTTCTGCCCAGGGAAACTAAACCCACCATCCCACTTCCCTGGTCTCCGTTTGCAGAGCTCCATGGGCACTCTCAAAGCAGCCCGAGTTGGCACAGGTGGCAGCTTGTCCCTGGGCGGCATCCTGATATTCGTGGAAATCAAGCAGGCTGCCTGCCCTTAAGGACCAAGGGCCTACGTGGTACTGACAAAGGCTTCTGCCCAGGGACACAAAACTCAGCACCCCACATTCCTGGTCTCAATTTGCAGAACTCCAAGGGCATTCTCAAAGCAGCCCGAGTTGGCACAGGTGGCAGCTTGTCCCTGGGCAGCATCTTGATATTCGTAGAAATCCTGGTGCCAGCCTGCCCCTAAGGAACAAGGGCCTACCTGGTACTGACAATGAGCTCTGCCCGGGAAAACAAAACTCAGCACCCCACATTCCTAGTTTCTGTTTGCAGAGCTCCATGGGCACTCTCAAAGCAGCCCGAGTTGGCACAGGTGGCAGCTTGTCCCTGCGCGGCATCTTGATATTCATGGAAATCCTTCTGCCAGACGGCCCCGAAGGGTCGAGGGCCTACCTGGTACTGCAAATGCTTCTGCCTGGGGAAACAAAACCCACAAACCCAAGTTCCTGTTCTCAGTTTCCAGAGCTCCATGGGCACTCTCAAAGCAGCCCGAGTTGGCACAGGTGGCAGCTTGTCCCTGCGCGGCATCTTGATATTTGTGGAAATACAGAAAGCAGCCGGCCCCGAAGGGCCGAGGGCCTACCTGGTACTGACAAAGGCTTCTGCCCAGGGAAACAAAATTCGCCAGTACACGGTCCTGGTCTCAGTTTGACGAACTCCATGGGCACTCTCAAAGCAGCCCGAGTTGGCACAGGTGGCAGCTTGTCCCTGGGCAGCATCTTGATATTCGTGGAAATCCTGGTGCCAGCCTGCCCCTAAGGAACAAGGGCCTACCTGGTACTGACAAAGGGCTCTGCCCGGGAAAACAAAACTCAGCACCCCACGTTCCTGGTCTCAGTTTGCAGAGCTCTATGGGCACTCTCAAAGCAGCCCCAGTTGGCACAGGTGGCAGCTTGTCCCTGGGCAGCATCTTGATATTCGTGGAAATCCTTCTGCCAGCCGGCCCCGAAGGGCCGAGGGCCTACCTGGTACTGACAAAGGGCTTCTGCCGGGGAAACAAAACCCAACACTCCACGGTCCTGGTCTCAGTTTGCAGAGCTCCATGGGCACTCTCAAAGCAGCCCGAGTTGCCACAGGTGGCAGCTTGTCTCTGGGCGGCATCTTGATATTCGTGGAAATCCTGCTGCCAGCCTGCCCCTAAGGGCCGAGGGCCGACATAGTACAGAGAAAGTCTTCTGACCAGCAAAACAAAAGCCACCAGCCCACGTTTTTGGTCTCAGTTTGCAGAGTTCCATGGGCACTCTCAAAGCAGCCCGAGTTGGCACAGGTGGCAACTTGTCCCTGGGCGGCACCTTCATATTCGTGGTAATCCAACCTGCAACCGGCCACAAAGGGCCGAGGGCCTACCTGGTAATGACAAAGGCTTCTGCTGGGGAAACAAAACTCAGCACCCCACGTTCCTGGTCTCAGTTTGCAGAGCTCTATGGGCACTCTCAAAGCAGCCCGAGTTGGCACAGGTGGCAGCTTGTCCCTGGGCAGCATCTTGGTATTTGCGGCAATCCAGCCTGCAACAGGCCCCTAAGGGCCGAGGTCCTACCTGGTACTGACAATGGATTCTACCCAGGGAAACAAAACCCACCATCCCACGTTCCTGGTCTCAGTTTGCAGAGTTCCATGGGCACTCTCAAAGCAGCCCGAGTTGGCACAAGTGGGCAGCTTGTCCCTGGGCGGCATCTTGATATTCGTGGAAATCCAGCAGGCTGCCTGCCCTTAAGGACGAAGGGCCTGCGTGGTACTGACAAAGGCTTCTGCCCAGGGACACAAAACTCAGCACCCCACATTCCTGGTCTCAGTTTGCAGAACTCCAAGGGCATTCTCAAAGCAGCCCGAGTTGGCACAGGTGGCAGCTTGTCCCTGGGCAGCATCTTGATATTCGTAGAAATCCTGGTGCCAGCCTACCCCTACTGAACAAGGGCCTAACTGGTATTGACAATGGGCTCTGCCCGGGAAAACAAAACTCAGCACCCCACGTTCCTAGTTTCTGTTTGCAGAGCTCCATGGGCACTCTCAAAGCAGCCCGAGTTGGCACAGGTGGCAGCTTGTCCCTGGGCGGCATCTTGATGTTCGTGGAAATACAGAAAGCAGCCAGCCCCGAAGGGCCGAGGGCCTACCTGGTACTGACAAAGGCTTCTGCCCAGGGAAACAAAATTCGCCAAACCACGGTCCTGGTCTCAGTTTGAAGAACTCCATGGGCACTCTCAAAGCAGCCCGAGTTGGCACAGGTGGCAGCTTGTCCCTGGGCGGCATCTTGATATTCGTGGAAATCCTGGTGCCAGCCTGCCCCTAAGGAACAAGGGCCTACCTGAGACTGACAAAGGCTTCTGCCCTGGAAAACAAAACATAGCACCCCACGTTCCTGGTCTCAGTTTGCAGAGCTCCATGGGCACTCTCAAAGCAGCCCAGTTGGCACAGGTGGCAGCTTGTCCCTGGGCAGCACCTTCAGATTCGTGGAAATCCTTCTGCCAGCCGGCCCCGAAGGGCCGAGGGCCTATCTGGTAATGACAAAGGCTTCTGCTCGTGGAAACAAAACCCAACACTCCACGGTCCTGGTCTCAGTTTGCAGAGCTCCATGGGCACTCTCAAAGCAGCCCGAGTTGCCACAGGTGGCAGCTTGCCCCTGGGCAGCATCTTCAGATTCGCGGAAATCCAGCAGGCAGCCGGCCCGAAAGGGCGAGGGCCTACCTGGTACTGACAAAGGCTTCTACCTCGGAAAAAAACCTCATTTCCCACGTTCTTGGTCTCAGTTTGCAGACCTCCGTGGGCACTCTCAAAGCAGCCCGAGTTGGCACAGGTGGCAGCTTGTCCCTGGGCAGCATCTTGATATACGTGGAAATCCTGCTGCCAGCCTGCCCCTTAGGGCCAAGGGCCCACCCGGAACTGACAAAGGCTTCTGCCCGGGGAAACAAAACCCAAAACCCTACGTTCCTGGTCTCAGTTTGCAGAGCTCCATGGGCAGTCTCCAAACAGCGCGAGTTGGCACAGGTGGCAACTTATCGCTGGGCAGCATCTTGTTATTCGGGGTAATCCAGCCTGCAACAGGCCCCTAAGGGCCGAGGGCCTACCTGGTACTGACAAAGGCTTCTGCCTGGGGAAACAAAACCCACCATCCCACGTTCCTGGTCTCAGTTTGCAGAGCTCCATGGGCACTCTCAAAGCAGCCCGAGTTGGCACAAGTGGGCAGCTTGTCCCTGGGCGGCATCTTGATATTCGTGGAAATCAAGCAGGCTGCCTGCCCTTAAGGACCAAGGGCATGCGTGGTACTGACAAAGGCTTCTGCCCAGGGACACAAAACTCAGCACCCCACATTCCTGGTCTCAGTTTGAAGAACTCCAAGGGCATTCTCAAAGCAGCCCGAGTTGGCACAGGTGGCAGCTTGTCCCTGGGCAGCATCTTGATATTCGTAGAAATCCTGGTGCCAGCCTACCCCTAAGGAACAAGGGCCTACCTGGTACTTACAATGGGCTCTGCCCGGGAAAAACAAAACTCACCACCCCACTATCCTAGTTTCTGTTTGCAGAGCTCCATGGGCACTCTCAAAGCAGCCCGAGTTGGCACAGGTGGCAGCTTGTCCCTGCGCGGCATCTTGATATTCATGGAAATCCTTCTGCCAGACGGCCCCGAAGGGCCGAGGGCCTACCTGGTACTGCAAATGCTTCTGCCTGGGGAAACAAAACCCACAAACCCAAGTTCCTGGTCTCAGTTTGCAGAGCTCCATGGGCACTCTCAAAGCAGCCCGAGTTGGCACAGGTGGCAGCTTGTCCCTGGGCAGCATCTTGAGATTCGTGGAAATCCTTCTGCCAGCCGGCCCCGAAGGGCCGAGGGCCTACCTGGTACTGACAAAGGCTTCTGCCCGTGGAAACAAAACCCAACACTCCACGGTCCTGGTCTCAGTTTGCAGAGCTCCATGGGCACTCTCAAAGCAGCCCGAGTTGCCACAGGTGGCAACTTGTCCCTGGACGGCACCTTCATATTCGTGGTAATCCAACCTGCAACCGGCCACAAAGGGCCGAGGGCCTACCTGGTAATGACAAAGGCTTCTGCCCGGGGAAACAAAATTCAACACCCCACGTTCCTGGTCTCAGTTTGCAGAGCTCTATGGGCACTCTCAAAGCAGCCCGAGTTGGCACAGGTGGCAGCTTGTGCCTGGGCAGCATCTTGATATACGTGGAAATCCTGCTGCCAGCCTGCCCCTTAGGGCCAAGGGCCCACCCGGAACTGACAAAGGCTTCTGCCCGGGGAAACAAAACCCAAAACCCTACGTTCCTGGTCTCAGTTTGCAGAGCTCCATGGGCAGTCTCCAAACAGCGCGAGTTGGCACAGGTGGCAACTTATCGCTGGGCAGCATCTTGTTATTCGGGGTAATCCAGCCTGCAACAGGCCCCTAAGGGCCGAGGGCCTACCTGGTACTGACAAAGGCTTCTGCCTGGGGAAACAAAACCCACCATCCCACGTTCCTGGTCTCAGTTTCCAGAGCTCCATGGGCACTCTCAAAGCAGCCCCAGTTCGCACGGGTGGCAACTTTTCCCTGGGCAGCATCTAGTTATTCGGGGTAATCCAGCCTGCAACAGGCCCCTAAGGGCCGAGGGCCTACCTGGTACTGACAATGGCGTCTGCCCAGGGAAACAAAACCCACCATCCCACTTCCCTGGTCTCTGTTTGCAGAGCTCCATGGGCACTCTCAAAGCAGCCCGAGTTGGCACAGGTGGCAGCTTGTCCCTGGGCGGCATCTTGATATTCGTGGAAATCAAGCAGGCTGCCTGCCCTTAAGGACCAAGGGCCTACGTGGTACTGACAAAGGCTTCTGCCCAGGGAAACAAAACTCAGCCCCCACATTCCTGGTCTCAGTTTGCAGAACTCCGTGGGCATTCTCAAAGCAGCCCGAGTTGGCACAGGTGGCAGCTAGTCCCTGGGCGGCATTTTGATATACGTGGAAATCCTGGTGCCAGCCTGCCCCTTAGGGCCGAGGGCCCACCCGGAACTGACAAAGGCTTCTGCCCGGGGAAACAAAACCCAAAACCCTACGTTCCTGTTCTCAGTTTCCAGAGCTCCATGGGCACTCTCAAAGCAGCCCCAGTTGGCACAGGTGGCAACTTGTCCCTGGGCAGCATCTTGTTGTTCGTGGTAATACAGCCTGCAGCCGGCCCCTAAGGGCCGAGGGCCTACCTGGTACTGACAATGGCGTCTGCCCAGGGAAACAAAACCCACCAACCCACGGTCCTGGTCTCCGTTTGCAGAGCTCCATGGGCACTCTCAAAGCAGCCCCAGTGGGCACAGGTGGCAGCTTGTCCCTGGGCGGCATCTTGATATTCGTGGAAATCAAGGTGCTGCCTGCCCTTAAGGAACAAGGGCCTACCTGGGACTGACAAAGGCTTCTGCCCGGGAAACAAAACTCAGCACCCCGACGTTCCTGGTCTCAGTTTGCAGAATTCCGTGGGCACTCTCAAAGCAGCCCGAGTTGGCACAGGTGGCACCTTGTCCCTGGGCAGCATCTTGATATTCGTAGAAATCCTTCTGCCAGCCTGCCCATAAGGAGCCGAGGGCCTACCTGGTACTGACAAAGGGCTCTGTCCGTCTCAGTTTGCAGAAACAAAGCAAACTCAGTCCCTGGACGGCACCCATTCGTGTAATCCAACCTGCAACCGGCCACAAAGGGCCGAGGGTCTCAGCTTTGCCCAGAGCTGGTCTCAGTTTGCAGAGCTCTATGGCACTCTCAAAGCAGCCCGAGTTTGCACAGGTGGCAGCTTGTCTCTGGGCGGCATCTTGATATTCGTGGAAATCCTGCTGCCAGCCTGCCCCTTAGGGCCGAGGGCCGACATAGTACAGAGAAAGTCTTCTGCCCAGCAAAACAAAACCCACTACCCAACGTTCCTGGTCTCAGTTTTCAGAGCTCCATGGGCACTCTCAAAGCAGCCCCAGTTGGCACAGGTGGCAACTTGTCCCTGGGCAGCATCTTGTTATTCGGGGTAATCCAGCCTGCAATAGGCCCCTAAGGGCCGAGGGCCTACCTGGTACTGACAATGGCGTCTGCCCGGGGAAACCAAACCCACCATCCCACTTCCCTGGTCTCAGATTGCAGAGCTCCATGGGCACTCTCAAAGCAGCCCGAGTTGGCACACGTGGCAGCTTGTCCCTGGGCGGCATCTTGATATTCGTGGAAATCAAGCAGGCTGCCTGCCCTTAAGGAACAAGGGCCTACGTGGTACTGACAAAGGCTTCTGCCCAGGGACACAAAACTCAGCACCCCACATTCCTGGTCACAGTTTGCAGAACTCCAAGGGCATTCTCAAAGCAGCCCGAGTTGGCACAGGTGGCAGCTTGTCCCTGGGCAGCATCTTGATATTCGTAGAAATCCTGGTGCCAGCCTACCCCTACTGAACAAGGGCCTAACTGGTACTGACAATGGGCTCTGCCCGGGAAAACAAAACTCAGCACCCCACGTTCCTAGTTTCTGTTTGCAGAGCTCCATGGGCACTCTCAAAGCAGCCCGAGTTGGCACAGGTGGCAGCTTGTCCCTGCGCGGCATCTTGATATTCATGGAAATCCTTCTGCCAGACGGCCCCGAAGGGCCGAGGGCCTACCTGGTACTGCAAATGCTTCTACATGGGGAAACAAAACCCACAAACCCAAGTTCCTGGTCTCAGTTTCCAGAGCACCATGGGCACTCTCAAAGCAGCCCGAGTTGGCACAGGTGCCAGCTTGTCCCTGGGCGGCATCTTGATGTTCGTGGAAATACAGAAAGCAGCCGGCCCCTAAGGAACAAGGGCCTACCTGGGACTGACAAAGGCTTCTGCCCAGGAAAACAAAACTCAGCACCCCACGTTCCTGGTCTCAGTTTGCAGAGCTCTATGGGCACTCTCAAAGCAGCCCAGTTGGCACAGGTGGCAGCTTGTCCCTGGGCAGCATCTTCAGATTCGTGGAAATCCTTCTGCCAGCCGGCCCCGAAGGGCCGAGGGCCTACCTGGTACTGACAAAGGCTTCTGCTCGTGGAAACAAAACCCAACCCTCCACGGTCCTGGTCTCAGTTTGCAGAGCTCCATGGGCACTCTCAAAGCAGCCCGAGTTGCCACAGGTGGCAGCTTGTCTCTGGGCGGCATCTTGACATTCGTGGAAATCCTGCTGCCAGCCTGCCCCTAAGGGCCGAGGGCCGACATAGTACAGAGAAAGTCTTCTGCCCAGCAAAACAAAACTCACTACCCAACGTTCCTGGTCTCAGTTTTCAGAGCTCCATGGGCACTCTCAAAGCAGCCTGAGTTGGCACAGGTGGCAGCTTGTTGCTGGGCAGCATCTTGGTATTTGGGGTAATCCAGCCTGCAACAGGCCCCTAAGGGCCGAGGGCCTACGTGGTACTGACAAAGGGCTCTGCCGGGGAAAACAAAACTCAGCACCCCACGTTCCTGGTCTCAGTTTCCAGAGCTCCATGGGCACTCTCAAAGCACCCCGAGTTGCCACAGGTGGCAGCATGTCTCTGGTCGGCATCTTGACATTCGTGGAAATCCTGCTGCCAGCCTGCCCCTAAGGGCCGAGGGCCGACATAGTACAGAGAAAGTCTTCTGCCCAGCAAAACAAAACCCACTACCCAACGTTCCTGCTCTCAGTTTTCAGAGCTCCATGGGCACTCTCAAAGCAGCCTGAGTTGGCACAGGTGGACACTTGTCCCTGGGCAGCATCTTGGTATTTGGGGTAATCCAGCCTGCAACAGGCCCCTAAGGGCCGAGGGCCTACCTGGTAATGACAAAGGCTTCTACCTGGGGAAACAAAACCCACCATCCCACGTTCCTGGTCTCAGTTTGCAGAGCTCCATGGGCACTCTCAAAGCAGCCCGAGTTGGCACAAGTGGGCAGCTTGTCCCTGGGCGGCATCTTGATATTCATGGAAATCAAGCAGGCTGCCTGCCCTTAAGGACCAAGGGCATGCGTGGTACTGACAAAGGCTTCTGCCCAGGGACACAAAACTCAGCACCCCACATTCCTGGTCTCAGTTTGCAGAACTCCATGGGCACTCTCAAAGCAGCCCGAGTTGGCACAGGTGGCAGCTTGTCCCTGGGCAGCATCTTGATATTCGTAGAAATCCTGGTGCCAGCCTACCCCTAAGGAACAAGGGCCTACCTGGTACTTACAATGGGCTCTGCCCGGGAAAACAAAACTCACCACCCCACTATCCTAGTTTCTGTTTGCAGAGCTCCATGGGCACTCTCAAAGCAGCCCGAGTTGGCACAGGTGGCAGCTTGTCCCTGCGCGGCATCTTGATATTCGTGGAAATCCTTCTGCCAGACGGCCCCGAAGGGCCGAGGGCCTACCTGGTACTGCAAATGCTTCTGCCCCGGGAAACAAAACCCACAAACCCAAGTTCCTGGTCTCAGTTTGCAGAGCACCATGGGCACTCTCAAAGCAGCCCGAGTTGGCACAGGTGCCAGCTTGTCCCTGGGCGGCATCTTGATATTTGTGGAAATACAGAAAGCAGCCGGCCCCGAAGGGCCGAGGGCCTACCTGGTACTGACAAAGGCTTCTGCCCAGGGAAACAAAATTCGCCAACCCACGGTCCTGGTCTCAGTTTGAAGAACTCCATGGGCACTCTCAAAGCAGCCCGAGTTGGCACAGGTGGCAGCTTGTCCCTGGGCAGCATCTTCAGATTCGTGGAAATCCTTCTGCCAGCCGGCCCCGAAGGGCCGAGGGCCTACCTGGTACTGCCAAAGGCTTCTGCTCGTGGAAACAAAACCCAACACTCCACGTTCCTGGTCTCAGTTTGCAGAGCTCCATGGGCACTCTCAAAGCAGCGCGAGTTGGCACAGGTGGCAACTTGTCCCTGGGCGGCACCTTCATATTCGTGGTAATCCAACCTGCAACCGGCCACAAAGGGCCGAGGGCCTACCTGGTAATGACAAAGGCTTCTGCTGGGGAAACAAATCTCAGCACCCCACGTTCCTGGTCTCAGTTTGCAGAGCTCTATGGGCACTCTCAAAGCAGCCTGAGTTGGCACAGCTGGCAGCTTGTCCCTGGGCAGCATCTTGATATACGTGGAAATCCTGCTGCCAGCCTGCCCCTTAGGGCCAAGGGCCCACCCGGAACTGACAAAGGCTTCTGCCCGGGGAAACAAAACCCAAAACCCTACGTTCCTGGTCTCAGTTTGCAGAGCTCCATGGGCACTCTCCAAACAGCACGAGTTGGCACAGGTGGCAACTTATCGCTGGGCAGCATCTTGTTATTCGGGGTAATCCAGCCTACAACAGGCCCCTAAGGGCCGAGGGCCTACCTGGTACTGACAAAGGCTTCTGCCTGGGGAAACAAAACCCACCATCCCACGTTCCTGGTCTCAGTTTGCAGAGCTCCATGGGCACTCTCAAAGCAGCCCCAGTTGGCACAGGTGGCAACTTGTCCCTGGGCAGCATCTTGTTATTCGGGGTAATCCAGCCTGCAACAGGCCCCTAAGGGCCGAGGGCCTACCTGGTATTGACAATGGCGTCTGCCCGGGGAAACTAAACCCACCATCCCACTTCCCTGGTCTCAGATTGCAGAGCTCCATGGGCACTCTCAAAGCAGCCCGAGTTGGCACAGGTGGCAGCTTGTCCCTGGGCGGCATCTTGATATTCGTGGAAATCAAGCAGGCTGCCTGCCTTAAGGAACAAGGGCCTACGTGGTACTGACAAAGGCTTCTGCCCGGGGAAACAAAACTCAGCCCCCGACGTTCCTGGTCTCAGTTTGCAGAACCCCGTGGGCACTCTCAAAGCAGCCCGAGTTGGCACAGGTGGCACCTTGTCCCTGGGCAGCATCTTGATATTCGTGGAAATCCTGGTGCCAGCCTGCCCATAAGGATCGAGGGCCTACCTGGTACTGACAAAGGGCTCTGCGCAGGAAAACAAAACTCAGCACCTCACTGTCCTGGTCTCAGTTTGCAGAGCTCCATGGGCACTCTCAAAGCAGCCCGAGTTGGCACAGGTGGCAGCTTGTCTCTGGGCGGCATCTTGACATTCGTGGAAATCCTGCTGCCAGCCTGCCCCTAAGGGCCGAGTGCCTACATAGTACAGAGAAAGTCTTCTGCCCAGCAAAACAAAACTCACTACCCAACGTTCCTGGTCTCAGTTTTCAGAGCTCCATGGGCACTCTCAAAGCAGCCTGAGTTGGCACAGGTGGCAGCTTGTGCTGGGCAGCATCTTGGTATTTGGGGTAATCCAGCCTGCAACAGGCCCCTAAGGGCTGAGGGCCTACGTGGTACTGACAAAGGGCTCTGCCGGGGAAAACAAAACTCAGCACCCCACGTTCCTGGTCTCAGTTTCCAGAGCTCCATGGACACTCTCAAAGCAGCCCGAGTTGCCACAGGTGGCAGCTTGTCTCTGGTCGGCATCTTGACAATGATGGAAATCCTTCTGCCAGACTGCCCCTAAGGGCCGAGGGCCTACATAGTACAGAGAAAATCTTCTGCCCAGCAAAACAAAACCCACTACCCAACGTTCCTGCTCTCAGTTTTCAGAACCCCATGGGCACTCTCAAAGCAGCCTGAGTTGGCACAGGTGGACACTTGTTGCTGGGCAGCATCTTGGTATTTGCGGTAATCCAGCCTGCAACAGGCCCCTAAGGGCCGAGGTCCTACCTGGTACTGACAATGGATTCTACCCAGGGAAACAAAACCCACCATCCCACGTTCCTGGTCTCAGTTTGCAGAGTTCCATGGGCACTCTCAAAGCAGCCCGAGTTGGCACAAGTGGGCAGCTTGTCCCTGGGCGGCATCTTGATATTCGTGGAAATCCAGCAGGCTGCCTGCCCTTAAGGACGAAGGGCCTGCGTGGTACTGACAAAGGCTTCTGCCCAGGGACACAAAACTCAGCACCCCACATTCCTGGTCTCAGTTTGCAGAACTCCAAGGGCATTCTCAAAGCAGCCCGAGTTGGCACAGGTGGCAGCTTGTCCCTGGGCAGCATCTTGATATTCGTAGAAATCCTGGTGCCAGCCTACCCCTACTGAACAAGGGCCTAACTGGTATTGACAATGGGCTCTGCCCGGGAAAACAAAACTCAGCACCCCACGTTCCTAGTTTCTGTTTGCAGAGCTCCATGGGCACTCTCAAAGCAGCCCGAGTTGGCACAGGTGGCAGCTTGTCCCTGGGCGGCATCTTGATGTTCGTGGAAATACAGAAAGCAGCCAGCCCCGAAGGGCCGAGGGCCTACCTGGTACTGACAAAGGCTTCTGCCCAGGGAAACAAAATTCGCCAAACCACGGTCCTGGTCTCAGTTTGAAGAACTCCATGGGCACTCTCAAAGCAGCCCGAGTTGGCACAGGTGGCAGCTTGTCCCTGGGCAGCATCTTGATATTCGTGGAAATCCTGGTGCCAGCCTGCCCCTAAGGAACAAGGGCCTACCTGAGACTGACAAAGGCTTCTGCCCTGGAAAACAAAACATAGCACCCCACGTTCCTGGTCTCAGTTTGCAGAGCTCCATGGGCATTCTCAAAGCAGCCCAGTTGGCACAGGTGGCAGCTTGTCCCTGGGCAGCATCTTGATATTCGTGGAAATCCTTCTGCCAGCCGGCCCCGAAGGGCCGAGGGCCTATCTGGTAATGACAAAGGCTTCTGCTCGTGGAAACAAAACCCAACACTCCACGGTCCTGGTCTCAGTTTGCAGAGCTCCATGGGCACTCTCAAAGCAGCCCGAGTTGCCACAGGTGGCAGCTTGCCCCTGGGCAGCATCTTCAGATTCGCGGAAATCCAGCAGGCAGCCGGCCCGAAAGGGCGAGGGCCTACCTGGTACTGACAAAGGCTTCTACCTCGGAAAAAAACCTCATTTCCCACGTTCTTGGTCTCAGTTTGCAGACCTCCGTGGGAACTCTCAAAGCAGCCCGAGTTGGCACAGGTGGCAGCTTGTCCCTGGGCAGCATCTTGATATTCGTGGAAATCCTGCTGCCAGCCTGCCCCTTAGGGCCAAGGGCCCACCCGGAACTGACAAAGGCTTCTGCCCGGGGAAACAAAACCCAAAACCCTACGTTCCTGGTCTCAGTTTGCAGAGCTCCATGGGCAGTCTCCAAACAGCGCGAGTTGGCACGGGTGGCAACTTGTCCCTGGGCAGCATCTTGTCATTCGGGGTAATCCAGCCTGCAACAGGCCCCTAAGGGCCGAGGGCCTACCTGGTACTGACAAAGGCTTCTGCCTGGGGAAACAAAACCCACCATCCCACGTTCCTGGTCTCAGTTTCCAGAGCTCCATGGGCACTCTCAAAGCAGCCCCAGTTGGCACGGGTGGCAACTTGTCCCTGGGCAGCATCTTGTCATTCGGGGTAATCCAGCCTGCAACAGGCCCCTAAGGGCCGAGGGCCTACCTGGTACTGACAATGGCGTCTGCCCGGGGAAACTAAACCCACCATCCCACTTCCCTGGTCTCCGTTTGCAGAGCTCCATGGGCACTCTCAAAGCAGCCCGAGTTGGCACAGGTGCCAGCTTGTCCCTGGACGGCATCTTGATATTCGTGGAAATCAAGCAGGCTGCCTGCCCTTAAGGAACAAGGGCCTACGTGGTACTGACAAAGGCTTCTGCCCAGGGAAACAAAACTCAGCCCCCGACGTTCCTGGTCTCAGTTTGCAGAACTCCGTGGGCACTCTCAAAGCAGCCCGAGTTGGCACAGGTGGCAGCTTGTCCCTGGGCAGCATCTTGATATTCGTGGAAATCCTGGTGCCAGCCTGCCCATAAGGACCGAGGGCCTACGTGGTACTGACAAAGGGCTCTGCGCGGGAAAACAAAACTCAGCACCCCACTTCCCTGGTCTCAGTTTGCAGAGCTCCATGGGCACTCTCAAAGCAGCCCGAGTTGCCACAGGTGGCAGCTTGTCTCTGGGCGGCATCTTGACATTCGTGGAAATCCTGCTGCCAGCCTGCCCCTAAGGGCCGAGGGCCGACATAGTACAGAGAAAGTCTTCTGCCCAGCAAAACAAAACTCACTACCCAACGTTCCTGGTCTCAGTTTTCAGAGCTCCATGGGCACTCTCAAAGCAGCCTGAGTTGGCACAGGTGGCAGCTTGTTGCTGGGCAGCATCTTGGTATTTGGGGTAATCCAGCCTGCAACAGGCCCCTAAGGGCCGAGGGCCTACGTGGTACTGACAAAGGGCTCTGCCGGGGAAAACAAAACTCAGCACCCCACGTTCCTGGTCTCAGTTTCCAGAGCTCCATGGGCACTCTCAAAGCACCCCGAGTTGCCACAGGTGGCAGCTTGTCTCTGGTCGGCATCTTGACATTCGTGGAAATCCTGCTGCCAGACTGCCCCTAAGGGCCGAGGGCCGACATAGTACAGAGAAAGTCTTCTGCCCAGCAAAACAAAACCCAGTACCCAACGTTCCTGCTCTCAGTTTTCAGAGCTCCATGGGCACTCTCAAAGCAGCCTGAGTTGGCACAGGTGGACACTTGTCCCTGGGCAGCATCTTGGTATTTGGGGTAATCCAGCCTGCAACAGGCCCCTAAGGGCCGAGGGCCTGCCTGGTAATGACAAAGGCTTCTACCTGGGGAAACAAAACCCACCATCCCACGTTCCTGGTCTCAGTTTGCAGAGCTCCATGGGCACTCTCAAAGCAGCCCGAGTTGGCACAAGTGGGCAGCTTGTCCCTGGGCGGCATCTTGATATTCGTGGAAATCAAGCAGGCTGCCTGCCCTTAAGGACCAAGGGCATGCGTGGTACTGACAAAGGCTTCTGCCCAGGGACACAAAACTCAGCACCCCACATTCCTGGTCTCAGTTTGAAGAACTCCAAGGGCATTCTCAAAGCAGCCCGAGTTGGCACAGGTGGCAGCTTGTCCCTGGGCAGCATCTTGATATTCGTAGAAATCCTGGTGCCAGCCTACCCCTAAGGAACAAGGGCCTACCTGGTACTTACAATGGGCTCTGCCCGGGAAAAACAAAACTCACCACCCCACTATCCTAGTTTCTGTTTGCAGAGCTCCATGGGCACTCTCAAAGCAGCCCGAGTTGGCACAGGTGGCAGCTTGTCCCTGCGCGGCATCTTGATATTCATGGAAATCCTTCTGCCAGACGGCCCCGAAGGGCCGAGGGCCTACCTGGTACTGCAAATGCTTCTGCCTGGGGAAACAAAACCCACAAACCCAAGTTCCTGGTCTCAGTTTGCAGAGCTCCATGGGCACTCTCAAAGCAGCGCGAGTTGGCACAGGTGGCAGCTTGTCCCTGGGCAGCATCTTCAGATTCGTGGAAATCCTTCTGCCAGCCGGCCCCGAAGGGCCGAGGGCCTACCTGGTACTGACAAAGGCTTCTGCCCGTGGAAACAAAACCCAACACTCCACGGTCCTGGTCTCAGTTTGCAGAGCTCCATGGGCACTCTCAAAGCAGCCCGAGTTGCCACAGGTGGCAACTTGTCCCTGGACGGCACCTTCATATTCGTGGTAATCCAACCTGCAACCGGCCACAAAGGGCCGAGGGCCTACCTGGTAATGACAAAGGCTTCTGCCCGGGGAAACAAAACCCAACACCCCACGTTCCTGGTCTCAGTTTGCAGAGCTCTATGAGCACTCTCAAAGCAGCCCGAGTTGGCACAGGTGGCAGCTTGTGCCTGGGCAGCATCTTGATATACGTGGAAATCCTGCTGCCAGCCTGCCCCTTAGGGCCAAGGGCCCACCCGGAACTGACAAAGGCTTCTGCCCGGGGAAACAAAACCCAAAACCCTACGTTCCTGGTCTCAGTTTGCAGAGCTCCATGGGCAGTCTCCAAACAGCGCGAGTTGGCACAGGTGGCAACTTATCGCTGGGCAGCATCTTGTTATTCGGGGTAATCCAGCCTGCAACAGGCCCCTAAGGGCCGAGGGCCTACCTGGTACTGACAAAGGCTTCTGCCTGGGGAAACAAAACCCACCATCCCACGTTCCTGGTCTCAGTTTCCAGAGCTCCATGGGCACTCTCAAAGCAGCCCCAGTTCGCACGGGTGGCAACTTGTCCCTGGGCAGCATCTTGTTATTCGTGGTAATCCAGCCTGCAACAGGCCCCTAAGGGCCGAGGGCCTACCTGGTACTGAGAATGGCGTCTGCCCGGGGAAACAAAACCCACCATCCCACTTCCCTGGTCTCCGTTTGCAGAGCTCCATGGGCACTCTCAAAGCAGCCCGAGTTGGCACAGGTGGCAGCTTGTCCCTGGGCGGCATCTTGATATTCGTGGAAATCAAGCAGGCTGCCTGCCCTTAAGGACCATGGGCCTACGTGGTACTGACAAAGGCTTCTGCCCAGGGAAACAAAACTCAGCCCCCGACGTTCCTGGTCTCAGTTTGCAGAACTCCGTGGGCACTCTCAAAGCAGCCCGAGTTGGCACAGGTGGCAGCTTGTCCCTGGGCAGCATCTTGATATTCGTGGAAATCCTGGTGCCAGCCTGCCCATAAGGACCGAGGGCCTACGTGGTACTGACAAAGGGCTCTGCGCGGGAAAACAAAACTCAGCACCCCACGTTCCTGGTCTCAGTTTCCAGAGCTCCATGGGCACTCTCAAAGCAGCCCGAGTTGGCACAGGTGCCAGCTAGTCCCTGGGCGGCATCTTGATGTTCGTGGAAATACAGAAAGCAGCCGGCCCCGAAGGGCCGAGGGCCTACCTGGTACAGACAATGGCTTCTGCCCAGGGAAACAAAATTCGCCAACCCACGGTCCAGGTCTCAGTTTGAAGAACTCCATGGGCACTCTCAAAGCAGCCCGAGTGGGCACAGGTGGCAGCTTGTCCCTGGGCAGCATCTTGATATTCGTGGAAATCCTGGTGCCAGCCTGCCCCTAAGGAACAAGGGCCTACCTGGGACTGACAAAGGCTTCTGCCCGGGAAAACAAAACTCAGCACCCCACGTTCCTGGTCTCAGTTTGCAGAGCTCTATGGGCACTCTCAAAGCAGCCCGAGTTGGCACAGGTGGCAGCTTGTCCCTGGGCAGCATCTTGATATTCGTAGAAATCCTTCTGCCAGCCGGCCCAGAAGAGTCGAGGGCCTACCTGGTACTGACAAAGGCTTCTGCCCGTGGAAACAAAACCCAACACTCCACGGTCCTGGTCTCAGTTTGCAGAGCTCCATGGGCACTCTCAAAGCAGCCCGAGTTGCCACAGGTGGCAACTTGTCCCTGGACGGCACCTTCATATTCGTGGTAATCCAACCTGCAACCGGCCACAAAGGGCCGAGGGCCTACCTGGTAATGACAAAGGCTTCTGCCCAGGGAAACAAAACCCAACACCCCACGTTCCTGGTCTCAGTTTGCAGAGCTCTATGAGCACTCTCAAAGCAGCCTGAGTTTGCACAGGTGGCAGCTTGTCCCTGGGCAGCATCTTGATATTCGTGGAAATCCTGCTGCCAGCCTGCCCCTTAGGGCCAAGGGCCCACCCGGAACTGACAAAGGCTTCTGCCCGGGGAAACAAAACCCAAAACCCTACGTTCCTGGTCTCAGTTTCCAGAGCTCCATGGGCACTCTCAAAACAGCCTGAGTTGGCACAGGTGGCAGCTTGTTGCTGGGCAGCATCTTGTTATTCGGGGTAATCCAGCCTGCAACAGGCCCCTAAGGGCCGAGGGCCTACCTGGTACTGACAATGGCGTCTGCCCGGGGAAACCAAACCCACCATCCCACTTCCCTGGTCTCCGTTTGCAGAGCTCCATGGGCACTCTCAAAGCAGCCCGAGTTGGCACACGTGGCAGCTTGTCCCTGGGCGGCATCTTGATATTCGTGGAAATCAAGCAGGCTGCCTGCCCTTAAGGAACAAGGGCCTACGTGGTACTGACAAAGGCTTCTGCCCAGGGACACAAAACTCAGCACCCCACATTCCTGGTCACAGTTTGCAGAACTTCAAGGGCATTCTCAAAGCAGCCCGAGTTGGCACAGGTGGCAGCTTGTCCCTGGGCAGCATCTTGATATTCGTAGAAATCCTGGTGCCAGCCTACCCCTACTGAACAAGGGCCTAACTGGTACTGACAATGGGCTCTGCCCGGGAAAACAAAACTCAGCACCCCACGTTCCTAGTTTCTGTTTGCAGAGCTCCATGGGCACTCTCAAAGCAGCCCGAGTTGGCACAGGTGGCAGCTTGTCCCTGCGCGGCATCTTGATATTCATGGAAATCCTTCTGCCAGACGGCCCCGAAGGGCCGAGGGCCTACCTGGTACTGCAAATGCTTCTACATGGGGAAACAAAACCCACAAACCCAAGTTCCTGGTCTCAGTTTCCAGAGCACCATGGGCACTCTCAAAGCAGCCCGAGTTGGCACAGGTGGCAGCTTGTCCCTGGGCGGCATCTTGATGTTCGTGGAAATACAGAAAGCAGCCGGCCCCTAAGGAACAAGGGCCTACCTGGGACTGACAAAGGCTTCTGCCCAGGAAAACAAAACTCAGCACCCCACGTTCCTGGTCTCAGTTTGCAGAGCTCTATGGGCACTCTCAAAGCAGCCCAGTTGGCACAGGTGGCAGCTTGTCCCTGGGCAGCATCTTCAGATTCGTGGAAATCCTTCTGCCAGCCGGCCCCGAAGGGCCGAGGGCCTACCTGGTACTGACAAAGGCTTCTGCTCGTGGAAACAAAACCCAACACTCCACGGTCCTGGTCTCAGTTTGCAGAGCTCCATGGGCACTCTCAAAGCAGCCCGAGTTGCCACAGGTGGCAGCTTGTCTCTGGGCGGCATCTTGACATTCGTGGAAATCCTGCTGCCAGCCTGCCCCTAAGGGCCGAGGGCCGACATAGTACAGAGAAAGTCTTCTGCCCAGCAAAACAAAACTCACTACCCAACGTTCCTGGTCTCAGTTTTCAGAGCTCCATGGGCACTCTCAAAGCAGCCTGAGTTGGCACAGGTGGCAGCTTGTTGCTGGGCAGCATCTTGGTATTTGGGGTAATCCAGCCTGCAACAGGCCCCTAAGGGCCGAGGGCCTACGTGGTACTGACAAAGGGCTCTGCCGGGGAAAACAAAACTCAGCACCCCACGTTCCTGGTCTCAGTTTCCAGAGCTCCATGGGCACTCTCAAAGCACCCCGAGTTGCCACAGGTGGCAGCATGTCTCTGGTCGGCATCTTGACATTCGTGGAAATCCTGCTGCCAGACTGCCCCTAAGGGCCGAGGGCCGACATAGTACAGAGAAAGTCTTCTGCCCAGCAAAACAAAACCCACTACCCAACGTTCCTGCTCTCAGTTTTCAGAGCTCCATGGGCACTCTCAAAGCAGCCTGAGTTGGCACAGGTGGACACTTGTCCCTGGGCAGCATCTTGGTATTTGGGGTAATCCAGCCTGCAACAGGCCCCTAAGGGCCGAGGGCCTACCTGGTAATGACAAAGGCTTCTACCTGGGGAAACAAAACCCACCATCCCACGTTCCTGGTCTCAGTTTGCAGAGCTCCATGGGCACTCTCAAAGCAGCCCGAGTTGGCACAAGTGGGCAGCTTGTCCCTGGGCGGCATCTTGATATTCGTGGAAATCAAGCAGGCTGCCTGCCCTTAAGGACCAAGGGCATGCGTGGTACTGACAAAGGCTTCTGCCCAGGGACACAAAACTCAGCACCCCACATTCCTGGTCTCAGTTTGCAGAACTCCAAGGGCATTCTCAAAGCAGCCCGAGTTGGCACAGGTGGCAGCTTGTCCCTGGGCAGCATCTTGATATTCGTAGAAATCCTGGTGCCAGCCTACCCCTAAGGAACAAGGGCCTACCTGGTACTTACAATGGGCTCTGCCCGGGAAAACAAAACTCACCACCCCACTATCCTAGTTTCTGTTTGCAGAGCTCCATGGGCACTCTCAAAGCAGCCCGAGTTGGCACAGGTGGCAGCTTGTCCCTGCGCGGCATCTTGATATTCATGGAAATCCTTCTGCCAGACGGCCCCGAAGGGCCGAGGGCCTACCTGGTACTGCAAATGCTTCTGCCTGGGGAAACAAAACCCACAAACCCAAGTTCCTGGTCTCAGTTTGCAGAGCTCCATGGGCACTCTCAAAGCAGCCCGAGTTGGCACAGGTGGCAGCTTGTCCCTGGGCAGCATCTTCAGATTCGTGGAAATCCTTCTGCCAGCCGGCCCCGAAGGGCCGAGGGCCTACCTGGTACTGACAAAGGCTTCTGCCCGTGGAAAGAAAACCCAACACTCCACGGTCCTGGTCTCAGTTTGCAGAGCTCCATGGGCACTCTCAAAGCAGCCCGAGTTGGCACAGGTGGCAACTTGTCCCTGGACGGCACCTTCATATTCGTGGTAATCCAACCTGCAACCGGCCACAAAGGGCCGAGGGCCTACCTGGTAATGACAAAGGCTTCTGCCCGGGGAAACAAAACCCAACACCCCACGTTCCTGGTCTCAGTTTGCAGAGCTCTATGAGCACTCTCAAAGCAGCCTGAGTTGGCACAGGTGGCAGCTTGTGCCTGGGCAGCATCTTGATATACGTGGAAATCCTGCTGCCAGCCTGCCCCTTAGGGCCAAGGGCCCACCCGGAACTGACAAAGGCTTCTGCCCGGGGAAACAAAACCCAAAACCCTACGTTCCTGGTCTCAGTTTGCAGAGCTCCATGGGCACTCTCCAAACAGCGCGAGTTGGCACAGGTGGCAACTTATCGCTGGGCAGCATCTTGTTATTCGGGGTAATCCAGCCTGCAACAGGCCCCTAAGGGCCGAGGGCCTACCTGGTACTGACAAAGGCTTCTGCCTGGGGAAACAAAACCCACCATCCCACGTTCCTGGTCTCAGTTTCCAGAGCTCCATGGGCACTCTCAAAGCAGCCCCAGTTCGCACGGGTGGCAACTTGTCCCTGGGCAGCATCTTGTTATTCGGGGTAATCCAGCCTGCAACAGGCCCCTAAGGGCCGAGGGCCTACCTGGTACTGACAATGGCGTCTGCCCGGGGAAACAAAACCCACCATCCCACTTCCCTGGTCTCCGTTTGCAGAGCTCCATGGGCACTCCCAAAGCAGCCCGAGTTGGCACAGGTGGCAGCTTGTCCCTGGGCGGCATCTTGATATTCGTGGAAATCAAGCAGGCTGCCTGCCCTTAAGGAACAAGGGCCTACGTGGTACTGACAAAGGCTTCTGCCCAGGGAAACAAAACTCAGCCCCCGACGTTCCTGGTCTCAGTTTGCAGAACTCCAAGGGCACTCTCAAAGCAGCCCGAGTTGGCACAGGTGGCAGCTTGTCCCTGGGCAGCATCTTGATATTCGTGGAAATCCTGGTGCCAGCCTGCCCATAAGGACCGAGGGCCTACGTGGTACTGACAAAGGGCTCTGCGCGGGAAAACAAAACTCAGCACCCCACGTTCCTGGTCTCAGTTTCCAGAGCTCCATGGGCACTCTCAAAGCAGCCCGAGTTGGCACAGGTGCCAGCTAGTCCCTGGGCGGCATCTTGATGTTCGTGGAAATACAGAAAGCAGCCGGCCCCGAAGGGCCGAGGGCCTACCTGGTACAGACAAAGGCTTCTGCCCAGGGAAACAAAATTCGCCAACCCACGGTCCTGGTCTCAGTTTAAAGAACTCCATGGGCACTCTCAAAGCAGCCCGAGTTGGCACAGGTGGCAGCTTGTCCCTGGGCAGCATCTTGATATTCGTGGAAATCCTGGTGCCAGCCTGCCCCTAAGGAACAAGGGCCTACCTGGGACTGACAAAGGCTTCTGCCCAGGAAAACAAAACTCAGCACCCCACGTTCCTGGTCTCAGTTTGCAGAGCTCTATGGGCACTCTCAAAGCAGCCCGAGTTGGCACAGGTGGCAGCTTGTCCCTGGGCAGCATCTTGATATTCGTAGAAATCCTTCTGCCAGCCGGCCCCGAAGAGCCGAGGGCCTACCTGGTACTGACAAAGGCTTCTGCCCGTGGAAACAAAACCCAACACTCCACGGTCCTGGTCTCAGTTTGCAGAGCTCCATGGGCACTCTCAAAGCAGCCCGAGTTGCCACAGGTGGCAACTTGTCCCTGGACGGCACCTTCATATTCGTGGTAATCCAACCTGCAACCGGCCACAAAGGGCCGAGGGCCTACCTGGTAATGACAAAGGCTTCTGCCCGGGGAAACAAAACCCAACACCCCACGTTCCTGGTCTCAGTTTGCAGAGCTCTATGAGCACTCTCAAAGCAGCCTGAGTTTGCACAGGTGGCAGCTTGTCCCTGGGCAGCATCTTGATATTCGTGGAAATCCTGCTGCCAGCCTGCCCCTTAGGGCCAAGGGCCCACCCGGAACTGACAAAGGCTTCTGCCCGGGGAAACAAAACCCAAAACCCTACGTTCCTGGTCTCAGTTTGCAGAGCTCCATGGGCACTCTCCAAACAGCGCGAGTTGGCACAGGTGGCAACTTATCGCTGGGCAGCATCTTGTTATTCGGGGTAATCCAGCCTGCAACAGGCCCCTAAGGGCCGAGGGCCTACCTGGTACTGACAAAGGCTTCTGCCTGGGGAAACAAAACCCACCATCCCACGTTCCTGGTCTCAGTTTCCAGAGCTCCATGGGCACTCTCAAAACAGCCTGAGTTGGCACATGTGGCAGCTTGTTGCTGGGCAGCATCTTGTTATTCGGGGTAATCCAGCCTGCAACAGGCCCCTAAGGGCCGAGGGCCTACCTGGTACTGACAATGGCGTCTGCCCGGGGAAACTAAACCCACCATCCCACTTCCCTGGTCTCCGTTTGCAGAGCTCCATGGGCACTCTCAAAGCAGCCCGAGTTGGCACAGGTGGCAGCTTGTCCCTGGGCGGCATCTTGATATTCGTGGAAATCAAGCAGGCTGCCTGCCCTTAAGGAACAAGGGCCTACGTGGTACTGACAAAGGCTTCTGCCCAGGGACACAAAACTCAGCACCCCACATTCCTGGTCACAGTTTGCAGAACTCCATGGGCATTCTCAAAGCAGCCCGAGTTGGCACAGGTGGCAGCTTGTCCCTGGGCAGCATCTTGATATTCGTAGAAATCCTGGTGCCAGCCTACCCCTACTGAACAAGGGCCTAACTGGTACTGACAATGGGCTCTGCCCAGGAAAACAAAACTCAGCACCCCACGTTCCTAGTTTCTGTTTGCAGAGCTCCATGGGCACTCTCAAAGCAGCCCGAGTTGGCACAGGTGGCAGCTTGTCCCTGCGCGGCATCTTGATATTCATGGAAATCCTTCTGCCAGACGGCCCCGAAGGGCCGAGGGCCTACCTGGTACTGCAAATGCTTCTACATGGGGAAACAAAACCCACAAACCCAAGTTCCTGGTCTCAGTTTCCAGAGCACCATGGGCACTCTCAAAGCAGCCCGAGTTGGCACAGGTGCCAGCTTGTCCCTGGGCAGCATCTTGATGTTCGTGGAAATACAGAAAGCAGTCGGCCCCTAAGGAACAAGGGCCTACCTGGGACTGACAAAGGCTTCTGCCCAGGAAAACAAAACTCAGCACCCCACGTTCCTGGTCTCAGTTTGCAGAGCTCTATGGGCACTCTCAAAGCAGCCCAGTTGGCACAGGTGGCAGATTGTCCCTGGGCAGCATCTTCAGATTCGTGGAAATCCTTCTGGCAGCCGGCCCCGAAGGGCCGAGGGCCTACCTGGTACTGACAAATGCTTCTGCTCGTGGAAACAAAACCCAACACTCCACGGTCTGGTCTCAGTTTGCAGAGCTCCATGGGCACTCTCAAAGCAGCCCGAGTTGGCACAGGTGGCAACTTGTCCCTGGGCGGCACCTTCATATTCGTGGTAATCCAACCTGCAACCGGCCACAAAGGGCCGAGGGCCTACCTTGTAATGACAAAGGCTTCTGCTGGGGAAACAAAACTCAGCACCCCACGTTCCTGGTCACAGTTTGCAGAGCTCTATGGGCACTCTCAAAGCAGCCTGAGTTGGCACAGGTGGCAGCTTGTCCCTGGGCAGCATCTTGATATACGTGGAAATCCTGCTGCCAGCCTGCCCCTTAGGGCCAAGGGCCCACCCGGAACTGACAAAGGTTTCTGCCCGGGGAAACAAAACCCAAAACCCTACGTTCCTGGTCTCAGTTTGCAGAGCTCCATGGGCACTCTCCAAACAGAGCGAGTTGGCACAGGTGGCAACTTATCGCTGGGCAGCATCTTGTTATTCGGGGTAATCCAGCCTGCAACAGGCCCCTAAGGGCCGAGGGCCTACCTGGTACTGACAAAGGCTTCTGCCTGGGGAAACAAAACCCACCATCCCACGTTCCTGGTCTCAGTTTCCAGAGCTCCATGGGCACTCTCAAAGCAGCCCCAGTTGGCACAGGTGGCAACTTGTCCCTGGGCAGCATCTTGTTATTCGGGGTAATCCAGCCTGCAACAGGCCCCTAAGGGCCGAGGGCCTACCTGGTACTGACAATGGCGTCTGCCCGGGGAAACTAAACCCACCATCCCACTTCCCTGGTCACCGTTTGCAGAGCTCCATGGGCACTCTCAAAGCAGCCCGAGTTGGCACAGGTGGCAGCTTGTCCCTGGGCAGCATCTTGATATTCAATCCTGGTGCCAGCCTGCCCATAAGGACCGAGGGCCTACCTGGTACTGACAAAGGGCTCTGCGCGGGAAAACAAAACTCAGCACCCCACTGTCCTGGTCTCAGTTTGCAGAGCTCCATGGGCACTCTCAAAGCAGCCCGAGTTGGCACAGGTGGCAGCTTGTCTCTGGGCGGCATCTTGACATTCGTGGAAATCCTGCTGCCAGCCTGCCCCTAAGGGCCGAGGGCCGACATGGTACAGAGAAAGTCTTCTGCCCAGCAAAACAAAACTCACTACCCAACGTTCCTGGTCTCAGTTTGCAGAGCTCCATGGGCACTCTCAAAGCAGCCTGAGTTGGCACAGGTGGCAGCTTGTTGCTGGGCAGCATCTTGGTATTTGGGGTAATCCAGCCTGCAACAGGCCCCTAAGGGCCGAGGGCCTACCTGGTACTGACAATGGCTTCTACCTGGGGAAACAAAACCCACCATCCCACGTTCCTGGTCTCAGTTTGCAGAGCTCCATGGGCACTCTCAAAGCAGCCCGAGTTGGCACAAGTGGGCAGCTTGTCCCTGGGCGGCATCTTGATATTCGTGGAAATCAAGCAGGCTGCCTGCACTTAAGGACGAAGGGCCTGCGTGGTACTGACAAAGGCTTCTGCCCAGGGACACAAAACTCAGCACCCCACATTCCTGGTCTCAGTTTGCAGAACTCCAAGGGCATTCTCAAAGCAGCCCGAGTTGGCACAGGTGGCAGCTTGTCCCTGGGCAGCATCTTGATATTCGTAGAAATCCTGGTGCCAGCCTACCCCTAAGGAACAAGGGCCTACCTGGTACTGACAATGGGCTCTGCCCGGGAAAACAAAACTCAGCACCCCAGGTTCCTAGTTTCTGTTTGCAGAGCTCCATGGGCACTCTCAAAGCAGCCCGAGTTGGCACAGGTGGCAGCTTGTCCTTGCGCGGCATCTTGATATTCATGGAAATCCTTCTGCCAGACAGCCCCGAAGGGCCGAGGGCCTACCTGGTACTGCAAATGCTTCTGCTCGTGGAAACAAAACCCACAAACCCAAGTTCCTGGTCTCAGTTTCCAGAGCTCCATGGGCACTCTCAAAGCAGCCCGAGTTGCCACAGGTGGCAGCTTGTCTCTGGGCGGCATCTTGATATTCGTGGAAATCAAGCAGGCTGCCTGCCCTTAAGGAACAAGGGCCTACCTGGTACTGACAAAGGCTTCTGCCCAGGGACACAAAACTCAGCACCCCACATTCCTGGTCACAGTTTGCAGAACTCCAAGGGCATTCTCAAAGCAGCCCGAGTTGGCACAGGTGGCAGCTTGTCCCTGGGCAGCATCTTGATATTCGTAGAAATCCTGGTGCCAGCCTACCCCTACTGAACAAGGGCCTAACTGGTACTGACAATGGGCTCTGCCCGGGAAAACAAAACTCAGCACCCCACGTTCCTAGTTTCTGTTTGCAGAGCTCCATGGGCACTCTCAAAGCAGCCCGAGTTGGCACAGGTGGCAGCTTGTCCCTGCGCGGCATCTTGATATTCATGGAAATCCTTCTGCCAGACGGCCCCGAAGGGCCGAGGGCCTACCTGGTACTGCAAATGCTTCTACATGGGGAAACAAAACCCACAAACCCAAGTTCCTGGTCTCAGTTTCCAGAGCACCATGGGCACTCTCAAAGAAGCCCGAGTTGGCACAGGTGCCAGCTTGTCCCTGGGCGGCATCTTGATGTTCGTGGAAATACAGAAAGCAGCCGGCCCCGAAGGGCCGAGGGCCTACCTGGTACTGACAATGGCTTCTGCCCAGGGAAACAAAATTCGCCAAACCACGGTCCTGGTCTCAGTTTGAAGAACTCCATGGGCATTCTCAAAGCAGCCCGAGTTGGCACAGGTGGCAGCTTGTCCCTGGGCAGCATCTTCAGATTCGTGGAAATCCTTCTGCCAGCCGGCCCCGAAGGGCCGAGGGCCTACCTGGTACTGACAAAGGCTTCTGCTCGTGGAAACAAAACCCAACACTCCACGGTCCTGGTCTCAGTTTGCAGAGCTCCATGGGCACTCTCAAAGCAGCCCGAGTTGGCACAGGTGGCAACTTGTCCCTGGGCGGCACCTTCATATTCGTGGTAATCCAACCTGCAACCGGCCACAAAGGGCCGAGGGCCTACCTGGTAATGACAAAGGCTTCTGCTGGGGAAACAAATCTCAGCACCCCACGTTCCTGGTCTCAGTTTGCAGAGCTCTATGGGCACTCTCAAAGCAGCCCGAGTTGGCACAGGTGGCAGCTTGTCCCTGGGCAGCATCTTGATATACGTGGAAATCCTGCTGCCAGCCTGCCCCTTAGGGCCAAGGGCCCACCCGGAACTGACAAAGGCTTCTGCCCGGGGAAACAAAACCCAAAACCCTACGTTCCTGGTCTCAGTTTGCAGAGCTCCATGGGCAGTCTCCAAACAGCGCGAGTTGGCACAGGTGGCAACTTATCGCTGGGCAGCATCTTGTTATTCGGGGTAATCCAGCCTGCAACAGGCCCCTAAGGGCCGAGGGCCTACCTGGTACTGACAAAGGCTTCTGCCTGGGGAAACAAAACCCACCATCCCACGTTCCTGGTCTCAGTTTCCAGAGCTCCATGGGCACTCTCAAAGCAGCCCCAGTTGGCACGGGTGGCAACTTGTCCCTGGGCAGCATCTTGTTATTCGGGGTAATCCAGCCTGCAACAGGCCCCTAAGGGCCGAGGGCCTACCTGGTACTGACAATGGCTTCTGCCCGGGGAAACTAAACCCACCATCCCACTTCCCTGGTCTCCGTTTGCAGAGCTCCATGGGCACTCTCAAAGCAGCCCAAGTTGGCACAGGTGGCAGCTTGTCCCTGGACGGCATCTTGATATTCGTGGAAATCAAGCAGGCTGCCTGCCCTTAAGGAACAAGGGCCTACGTGGTACTGACAAAGGCTTCTGCCCAGGGACACAAAACTCAGCACCCCACATTCCTGGTCACAGTTTGCAGAACTCCAAGGGCATTCTCAAAGCAGCCCGAGTTGGCACAGGTGGCAGCTTGTCCCTGGGCAGCATCTTGATATTCGTAGAAATCCTGGTGCCAGCCTACCCCTACTGAACAAGGGCCTAACTGGTACTGACAATGGGCTCTGCCCGGGAAAACAAAACTCAGCACCCCACGTTCCTAGTTTCTGTTTGCAGAGCTCCATGGGCACTCTCAAAGCAGCCCGAGTTGGCACAGGTGGCAGCTTGTCCCTGCGCGGCATCTTGATATTCATGGAAATCCTTCTGCCAGATGGCCCCGAAGGGCCGAGGGCCTACCTGGTACTGCAAATGCTTTTGCCTGGGGAAACAAAACCCACAAACCCAAGTTCCTGGTCTCAGTTTCCAGAGCACCATGGGCACTCTCAAAGCAGTCCGAGTTGGCACAGGTGCCAGCTTGTCCCTGGGCGGCATCTTGATGTTCGTAGAAATACAGAAAGCAGCCGGCCCCGAAGGGCCGAGGGCCTACCTGGTACTGACAAAGGCTTCTGCCCAGGGAAACAAAATTCGCCAAACCACGGTCCTGGTCTCAGTTTGCAGAGCTCCATGGGCACTCTCAAAGCAGCCCGAGTTGGCACAGGTGGCAACTTGTCCCTGGGCGGCACCTTCATATTCGTGGTAATCCAACCTGCAACCGGCCACAAAGGGCCGAGGGCCTACCTGGTAATGACAAAGGCTTCTGCTGGGGAAACAAATCTCAGCACCCCACGTTCCTGGTCTCAGTTTGCAGAGCTCTATGGGCACTCTCAAAGCAGCCTGAGTTGGCACAGCTGGCAGCTTGTCCCTGGGCAGCATCTTGATATACGTGGAAATCCTGCTGCCAGCCTGCCCCTTAGGGCCAAGGGCCCACCCGGAACTGACAAAGGCTTCTGCCCGGGGAAACAAAACCCAAAACCCTACGTTCCTGGTCTCAGTTTGCAGAGCTCCATGGGCACTCTCCAAACAGCGCGAGTTGGCACAGGTGGCAACTTATCGCTGGGCAGCATCTTGTTATTCGGGGTAATCCAGCCTGCAACAGGCCCCTAAGGGCCGAGGGCCTACCTGGTACTGACAAAGGCTTCTGCCTGGGGAAACAAAACCCACCATCCCACGTTCCTGGTCTCAGTTTCCAGAGCGCCATGGGCACTCTCAAAGCAGCCCCAGTTGGCACGGGTGGCAACTTGTCCCTGGGCAGCATCTTGTTATTCGGGGTAATCCAGCCTGCAACAGGCCCCTAAGGGCCGAGGGCCTACCTGGTACTGACAATGGCGTCTGCCCGGGGAAACTAAACCCACCATCCCACTTCCCTGGTCTCCGTTTGCAGAGCTCCATGGGCACTCTCAAAGCAGCCCGAGTTGGCACAGGTGGCAGCTTGTCCCTGGGCGGCATCTTGATATTCGTGGAAATCAAGCAGGCTGCCTGCCCTTAAGGAACAAGGGCCTACGTGGTACTGACAAAGGCTTCTGCCCAGGGAAACAAAACTCAGCCCCCGACGTTCCTGGTCTCAGTTTGCAGAACTCCGTGGGCACTCTCAAAGCAGCCCGAGTTGGCACAGGTGGCAGCTTGTCCCTGGGCAGCATCTTGATATTCGTGGAAATCCTGGTGCCAGCCTGCCCATAAGGACCGAGGGCCTACGTGGTACTGACAAAGGGCTCTGCGCGGGAAAACAAAACTCAGCACCCCACGTTCCTGGTCTCAGTTTCCAGAGCTCCATGGGCACTCTCAAAGCAGCCCGAGTTGCCACAGGTGGCAGCTTGTCTCTGGGCGGCATCTTGACATTCGTGGAAATCCTGCTGCCAGCCTGCCCCTAAGGGCCGAGGGCCGACATAGTACAGAGAAAGTCTTCTGCCCAGCAAAACAAAACTCACTACCCAACGTTCCTGCTCTCAGTTTTCAGAGCTCCATGGGCACTCTCAAAGCAGCCTGAGTTGGCACAGGTGGCAGCTTGTCCCTGGGCAGCATCTTGGTATTTGGGGTAATCCAGCCTGCAACAGGCCCCTAAGGGCCGAGGGCCTACCTGGTACAGACAATGGCTTCTATCTGGGGAAACAAAACCCACCATCCCACGTTCCTGGTCTCAGTTTGCAGAGCTCCATGGGCACTCTCAAAGCAGCCCGAGTTGGCACAAGTGGGCAGCTTGTCCCTGGGCGGCATCTTGATATTCGTGGAAATCAAGCAGGCTGCCTGCCCTTAAGGACGAAGGGCCTGCGTGGTACTGACAAAGGCTTCTGCCCAGGGACACAAAACTCAGCACCCCACATTCCTGGTCTCAGTTTGCAGAACTCCAAGGGCATTCTCAAAGCAGCCCGAGTTGGCACAGGTGGCAGCTTGTCCCTGGGCAGCATCTTGATATTCGTAGAAATCCTGGTGCCAGCCTACCCCTAAGGAACAAGGGCCTACCTGGTACTGACAATGGGCTCTGCCCGGGAAAACAAAACTCAGCACCCCACGTTCCTAGTTTCTGTTTGCAGAGCTCCATGGGCACTCTCAAAGCAGCCCGAGTTGGCACAGGTGGCAGCTTGTCCCTGCGCGGCATCTTGATATTCATGGAAATCCTTCTGCCAGACGGCCCCGAAGGGCCGAGGGCCTACCTGGTACTGCAAATGCTTCTACATGGGGAAACAAAACCCACAAACCCAAGTTCCTGGTCTCAGTTTCCAGAGCACCATGGGCACTCTCAAAGCAGCCCGAGTTGGCACAGGTGCCAGCTTGTCCCTGGGCGGCATCTTGATATTCGTGGAAATCAAGCAGGCTGCCTGCCCTTAAGGAACAAGGGCCTACGTGGTACTGACAAAGGCTTCTGCCCAGGGAAACAAAACTCAGCCCCCGACGTTCCTGGTCTCAGTTTGCAGAACTCCGTGGGCACTCTCAAAGCAGCCCGAGTTGGCACAGGTGGCAGCTTGTCCCTGGGCAGCATCTTGATATTCGTGGAAATCCTGGTGCCAGCCTGCCCATAAGGACCGAGGGCCTACCTGGTACTGACAAAGGGATCTGCCCGTGGAAACAAAACTCAGCACCCCACTGTCCTGGTCTCAGTTTGCAGAGCTCCATGGGCACTCTCAAAGCAGCCCGAGTTGGCACAGGTGGCAGCTTGTCTCTGGGCGGCATCTTGACATTCGTGGAAATCCTGGTGCCAGCCTGCCCCTAAGGGCCGAGGGCCGACATAGTACAGAGAAAGTCTTCTGCCCAGCAAAACAAAACTCACTACCCAACGTTCCTGGTCTCAGTTTTCAGAGCTCCATGGGCAGTCTCAAAGCAGCCTGAGTTGGCACAGGTGGCAGCTCATTGCTGGGCAGCATCTTGATATTCATGGAAATCCTTCTGCCAGACGGCCCCGAAGGGCCGAGGGCCTACCTGGTACTGCAAATGCTTCTGCCTGGGGAAACAAAACCCACAAACCCAAGTTCCTGGTCTCAGTTTCCAGAGCTCCATGGGCACTCTCAAAGCAGCCCGAGTTGGCACAGGTGGCAGCTTGTGCCTGGGCGGCATCTTGATATTCGTGGAAATACAGTAAGCTGCCGGCCCCGAAGGGCCGAGGGCCTACCTGGTACTGACAAAGGCTTCTGCCCAGGGAAACAAAATTCGCCAACCCACGGTCCTGGTCTCAGTTTGAAGAACTCCATGGGCACTCTCAAAGCAGCCCTAGTTGGCACAGGTGGCAGCTTGTCCCTGGGCAGCATCTTGATATTCGTGGAAATCCTGGTGCCAGCCTGCCCCTAAGGAACAAGGGCCTACCTGGGACTGACAAAGGCTTCTGCCCGGTAAAACAAAACTCAGCACCCCACGTTCCTGGTCTCAGTTTGCAGAGCTCTATGGGCACTCTCAAAGCAGCCCAGTTGGCACAGGTGGCAGCTTGTCCCTGGGCAGCATCTTGATATTCGTGGAAATCCTTCTGCCAGCCGGCCCGAAAGGGCCGAGGGCCTACCTGGTACTAACAAAGGCTTCTGCCCGTGGAAACAAAACCCAACACTCCACGGTCCTGGTCTCAGTTTGCAGAGCTCCATGGGCACTCTCAAAGCAGCCCGAGTAGGCACAGGTGGCAGCTTGTTGCTGGGCAGCATCTTGGTATTTGGGGTAATCCAGCCTGCAACAGGCCCCTAAGGGCCGAGGGCCTACCTGGTACTGACAATGGCTTCTACCTGGGGAAACAAAACTCACCATCCCACGTTCCTGGTCTCAGTTTGCAGAGCTCCATGGGCACTCTCAAAGCAGCCCGAGTTGGCACAAGTGGGCAGCTTGTCCCTGGGCGGCATCTTGATATTCGTGGAAATCAAGAAGGCTGCCTGCCCTTAAGGACCAAGGGCCTACCTGGTACTGACAAAGGCTTCTGCCCAGGGACACAAAACTCAGCACCCCACATTCCTGGTCTCAGTTTGCAGAACTCCAAGGGCATTCTCAAAGCAGCCCGAGTTGGCACAGGTGGCAGCTTGTCCCTGGGCAGCATCTTGATATTCGTAGAAATCCTGGTGCCAGCCTACTCCTAAGGAACAAGGGCCTACCTGGTACTGACAATGGGCTCTGCCCGGGAAAACAAAACTCAGCACCCCACGTTCCTAGTTTCTGTTTGCAGAGCTCCATGGGCACTCTCAAAGCAGCCCGAGTTGGCACAGGTGGCAGCTTGTCCCTGCGCGGCATCTTGATATTCATGGAAATCCTTCTGCCAGACGGCCCCGAAGGGCCAAGGGCCTACCTGGTACTGCAAATGTTTCTGCCTGGGGAAACAAAACCCACAAACCCAAGTTCCTGGTCTCAGTTTGCAGAGCTCCATGGGCACTCTCAAAGCAGCCCGAGTTGGCACAGGTGCCAGCTTGTCCCTGGGCAGCATCTTGATATTCGTTGAAATACAGAAAGCAGCCGGCCCCGAAGGGCCGAGGGCCTACCTGGTACTGACAAAGGCTTCTGCCCAGGGAAACAAAATTCGCCAAACCACGGTCCTGGTCTCAGCTTGAAGAACTCCATGGGCACTCTCAAAGCAGCCCGAGTTGGCACAGGTGGCAGCTTGTCCCTGGGCAGCATCTTCAGATTCGTGGAAATCCTTCTGCCAGCCGGCCCCGAAGGGCCGAGGGCCTACCTGGTACTGACAAAGGCTTCTGCTCGTGGAAACAAAACCCAACACTCCACGGTCCTGGTCTCAGTTTGCAGAGCTCCATGGGCACTCTCAAAGCAGCGCGAGTTGGCACAGGTGGCAACTTGTCCCTGGGCGGCACCTTCATATTCGTGGTAATCCAACCTGCAACCGGCCACAAAGGGCCGAGGGCCTACCTGGTAATGACAAAGGCTTCTGCCCGGGGAAACAAAACTCAGCACCCCACGTTCCTGGTCTCAGTTTGCAGAGCTCTATGGGCACTCTCAAAGCAGCCTGAGTTGGCACAGCTGGCAGCTTGTCTCTGGGCAGCATCTTGATATTCGTGGAAATCCTGCTGCCAGCCTGCCCCTTAGGGCCAAGGGCCCACCCGGAACTGACAAAGGCTTCTGCCCGGGGAAACAAAACCCAAAACCCTACGTTCCTGGTCTCAGTTTGCAGAGCTCCATGGGCAGTCTCCAAACAGCGCGAGTTGGCACAGGTGGCAACTTATCGCTGGGCAGCATCTTGTTATTCGGGGTAATCCAGCCTGCAACAGGCCCCTAAGGGCCGAGGGCCTACCTGGTACTGACAAAGGCTTCTGCCTGGGGAAACAAAACCCACCATCCCACGTTCCTGGTCTCAGTTTCCAGAGCTCCATGGGCACTCTCAAAGCAGCCCCAGTTGGCACAGGTGGCAGCTTGTCCCTGGGCAGCATCTTGATATTCGTGGAAATCCTGGTGCCAGCCTGCCCATAAGGACCGAGGGCCTACCTGGTACAGACAAAGGGCTCTGCGCGGGAAAACAAAACTCAGCACCCCACTGTCCTGGTCTCAGTTTGCAGAGCTCCATGGGCACTCTCAAAGCAGCCCCAGTTGGCACAGGTGGCAGCTTGTTGCTGGGCAGCATCTTGGTATTTGGGGTAATCCAGCCTGCAACAGGCCCCTAAAGGCCGAGGGCCTACGTGGTACTGACAAAGGGCTCTGCCGGGGAAAACAAAACTCAGCACCCCACGTTCCTGGTCTCAGTTTCCAGAGCTCCATGGGCACTCTCAAAGCAGCCCGAGTTGCCACAGGTGGCAGCTTGTCTCTGTTCGGCATCTTGACATTCGTGGAAATCCTGCTGCCAGACTGCCCCTAAGGGCCGAGGGCCAACATAGTACAGAGAAAGTCTTCTGCCCAGCAAAACAAAACCCACTACCCAACGTTCCTGCTCTCAGTTTTCAGAGCTCCATGGGCACTCTCAAAGCAGCCTGAGTTGGCACAGGTGGACACTTGTTGCTGGGCAGCATCTTGGTATTTGGGGTAATCCAGCCTGCAACAGGCCCCTAAGGGCCGAGGGCCTACCTGGTACTGACAATGGCTTCTACCCGGGGAAACAAAACCCACCATCCCACGTTCCTGGTCTCAGTTTGCAGAGCTCCATGGGCACTCTCAAAGCAGCCCGAGTTGGCACAAGTGGGCAGCTTGTCCCTGGGCGGCATCTTGATATTCGTGGAAATCCAGCAGGCTGCCTGCCCTTAAGGACGAAGGGCCTGCGTGGTACTGACAAAGGCTTCTGCCCAGGGACACAAAACTCAGCACCCCACATTCCTGGTCTCAGTTTGCAGAACTCCAAGCGCATTCTCAAAGCAGCCCGAGTTGGCACAGGTGGCAGCTTGTCCCTGGGCAGCATCTTGATATTCGTAGAAATCCTGGTGCCAGCCTACCCCTACTGAACAAGGGCCTAACTGGTACTGACAATGGGCTCTGCCCGGGAAAACAAAACTCAGCACCCCACGTTCCTAGTTTCTGTTTGCAGAGCTCCGTGGGCACTCTCAAAGCAGCCCGAGTTGGCACAGGTGGCAGCTTGTCCCTGGGCGGCATCTTGATGTTCGTGGAAATACAGAAAGCAGCCGGCCCCGAAGGGCCGAGGGCCTACCTGGTACTGACAAAGGCTTCTGCCCAGGGAAACAAAATTCGCCAACCCACGGTCCTGGTCTCAGTTTGAAGAACTCCATGGGCACTCTCAAAGCAGCCCGAGTTGGCACAGGTGGCAGCTTGTCCCTGGGCAGCATCTTGATATTCGTGGAAATCCTGGTGCCAGCCTGCCCCTAAGGAACAAGGGCCTACCTGGGACTGACAAAGGCTTCTGCCCGGGAAAACAAAACTCAGCACCCCACGTTCCTGGTCTCAGTTTGCAGAGCTCTATGGGCACTCTCAAAGCAGCCCAGTTGGCACAGGTGGCAACTTGTCCCTGGGCGGCACCTTCATATTCGTGGTAATCCAACCTGCAACCGGCCACAAAGGGCCGAGGCCCTACCTGGTAATGACAAAGGCTTCTGCTGGGGAAACAAATCTCACCACCACCCGTTCCTGGTCTCAGTTTGCAGAGCTCTATGGGCACTCTCAAAGCAGCCTGAGTTGGCACAGGTGGCAGCTTGTCCCTGGGCAGCATCTTGATATACGTGGAAATCCTGCTGCCAGCCTGCCCCTTAGGGCCAAGGGCCCACCCGGAACTGACAAAGGCTTCTGCCCGGGGAAACAAAACCCAAAACCCTACGTTCCTGGTCTCAGTTTGCAGAGCTCCATGGGCACTCTCCAAACAGCGCGAGTTGGCACAGGTGGCAACTTATCGCTGGGCAGCATCTTGGTATTCGGGGTAATCCAGCCTGCAACAGGCCCCTAAGGGCCGAGGGCCTACCTGGTACTGACAAAGGCTTCTGCCTGGGGAAACAAAACCCACCATCCCACGTTCCTGGTCTCAGTTTCCAGAGCTCCATGGGCACTCTCAAAGCGGCCCCAGTTGGCACGGGTGGCAACTTGTCCCTGGGCAGCATCTTGTTATTCGGGGTAATCCAGCCTGCAACAGGCCCCTAAGGGCCGAGGGCCTACCTGGTACTGACAATGGCGTCTGCCCGGGGAAACTAAACCCACCATCCCACTTCCCTGGTCTCCGTTTGCAGAGCTCCATGGGCACTCTCAAAGCAGCCCGAGTTGGCACAGGTGGCAGCTTGTCCCTGGGCGGCATCTTGATATTCGTGGAAATCAAGCAGGCTGCCTGCCCTTAAGGAACAAGGGCCTACCTGGTACTGACAAAGGCTTCTGCCCAGGGAAACAAAACTCAGCCCCCGACGTTCCTGGTCTCAGTTTGCAGAACTCCGTGGGCACTCTCAAAGCAGCCCGAGTTGGCACAGGTGGCAGCTTGTCCCTGGGCAGCATCTTGATATTCGTGGAAATCCTGCTGCCAGCCTGCCCATAAGGACCGAGGGCCTACGTGGTACTGACAAAGGGCTCTGCGCGGGAAAACAAAACTCAGCACCCCACGTTCCTGGTCTCAGTTTCCAGAGCTCCATGGGCACTCTCAAAGCAGCCCGAGTTGCCACAGGTGGCAGCTTGTCTCTGTTCGGCATCTTGACATTCGTGGAAATCCTGCTGCCAGACTGCCCCTAAGGGCCGAGGGCCGACATAGGACAGAGAAAGTCTTCTGCCCAGCAAAACAAAACCCACTACCCAACGTTCCTGCTCTCAGTTTTCAGAGCTCCATGGGCACTCTCAAAGCAGCCTGAGTTGGCACAGGTGGACACTTGTTGCTGGGCAGCATCTTGGTATTTGGGTAATCCAGCCTGCAACAGGCCCCTAAGGGCCGAGGGCCTACCTGGTACTGACAATGGCTTCTACCCGGGGAAACAAAACCCACCATCCCACGTTCCTGGTCTCAGTTTGCAGAGCTCCATGGGCACTCTCAAAGCAGCCCGAGTTGGCACAAGTGGGCAGCTTGTCCCTGGGCGGCATCTTGATATTCGTGGAAATCCAGCAGGCTGCCTGCCCTTAAGGACGAAGGGCCTGCGTGGTACTGACAAAGGCTTCTGCCCAGGGACACAAAACTCAGCACCCCACATTCCTGGTCTCAGTTTGCAGAACTCCAAGGGCATTCTCAAAGCAGCCCGAGTTGGCACAGGTGGCAGCTTGTCCCTGGGCAGCATCTTGATATTCGTAGAAATCCTGGTGCCAGCCTACCCCTACTGAACAAGGGCCTAACTGGTACTGACAATGGGCTCTGCCCGGGAAAACAAAACTCAGCACCCCACGTTCCTAGTTTCTGTTTGCAGAGCTCCGTGGGCACTCTCAAAGCAGCCCGAGTTGGCACAGGTGGCAGCTTGTCCCTGCGCGGCATCTTGATATTCATGGAAATCCTTCTGCCAGACGGCCCCGAAGGGCCGAGGGCCTACCTGGTACTGCAAATGCTTCTGCATGGGGAAACAAAACCCACAAACCCAAGTTCCTGGTCTCAGTTTCCAGAGCACCATGGGCACTCTCAAAGCAGCCCGAGTTGGCACAGGTGCCAGCTTGTCCCTGGGCGGCATCTTGATGTTCGTGGAAATACAGAAAGCAGCCGGCCCCGAAGGGCCGAGGGCCTACCTGGTACTGACAAAGGCTTCTGCCCAGGGAAACAAAATTCGCCAACCCACGGTCCTGGTCTCAGTTTGAAGAACTCCATGGGCACTCTCAAAGCAGCCCGAGTTGGCACAGGTGGCAGCATCCCTGGGCAGCATCTTGATATTCGTGGAAATCCTGGTGCCAGCCTGCCCCTAAGGAACAAGGGCCTACCTGGGACTGACAAAGGCTTCTGCCCGGGAAAACAAAACTCAGCACCCCACGTTCCTGGTCTCAGTTTGCAGAGCTCTATGGGCACTCTCAAAGCAGCCCAGTTGGCACAGGTGGCAGCTTGTCCCTGGGCAGCATCTTGATATTCGTGGATATCCTTCTGCGAGCCGGGCCCGAAGGGCCGAGGGCCTACCTGGTACTGACAAAGGCTTCTGCTCGTGGAAACAAAACCCAACACTCCACGGTCCTGGTCTCAGTTTGCAGAGCTCCATGGGCACTCTCAAACAAGCGCGAGTTGGCACAGGTGGCAACTTGTCCCTGGGCGGCACCTTCATATTCGTGGTAATCCAACCTGCAACCGGCCACAAAGGGCCGAGGCCCTACCTGGTAATGACAAAGGCTTCTGCCTGGGGAAACAAATCTCACCACCACCCGTTCCTGGTCTCAGTTTGCAGAGCTCTATGGGCACTCTCAAAGCAGCCTGAGTTGGCACAGGTGGCAGCTTGTTGCTGGGCAGCATCTTGATATACGTGGAAATCCTGCTGCCAGCCTGCCCCTTAGGGCCAAGGGCCCACCCGGAACTGACAAAGGCTTCTGCCCGGGGAAACAAAACCCAAAACCCTACGTTCCTGGTCTCAGTTTGCAGAGCTCCATGGGCACTCTCCAAACAGCGCGAGTTGGCACAGGTGGCAACTTATCGCTGGGCAGCATCTTGTTATTCGGGGTAATCCAGCCTGCAACAGGCCCCTAAGGGCCGAGGGCCTACCTGGTACTGACAAAGGCTTCTGCCTGGGGAAACAAAACCCACCATCCCACGTTCCTGGTCTCAGTTTCCAGAGCTCCATGGGCACTCTCAAAGCGGCCCCAGTTGGCACGGGTGGCAACTTGTCCCTGGGCAGCATCTTGTTATTCGGGGTAATCCAGCCTGCAACAGGCCCCTAAGGGCCGAGGGCCTACCTGGTACTGACAATGGCGTCTGCCCGGGGAAACTAAACCCACCATCCCACTTCCCTGGTCTCCGTTTGCAGAGCTCCATGGGCACTCTCAAAGCAGCCCGAGTTGGAGCAGGTGGCAGCTTGTCCCTGGGCGGCATCTTGATATTCGTGGAAATCAAGCAGGCTGCCTGCCCTTAAGGAACAAGGGCCTACGTGGTACTGACAAAGGCTTCTGCCCAGGGAAACAAAACTCAGCCCCCGACGTTCCTGGTCTCAGTTTGAAGAACTCCATGGGCACTCTCAAAGCAGCCCGAGTTGGCACAGGTGGCAGCTTGTCCCTGGGCAGCATCTTGATATTCGTGGAAATCCTGGTGCCAGCCTGCCCCTAAGGAACAAGGGCCTACCTGGGACTGACAAAGGCTTCTGCCCGGGAAAACAAAACTCAGCACCCCACGTTCCTGGTCTCAGTTTGCAGAGCACCATGGGCACTCTCAAAGCAGCCCAGTTGGCACAGGTGGCAGCTTGTCCCTGGGCAGCATCTTCCGATTCGTGGAAATACAGAAAGCAGCCGGCCCCGAAGGGCCGAGGGGCTACCTGGTACTGACAAAGGCTTCTGCCCGTGGAAACAAAACCCAACACTCCACGGTCCTGGTCTCAGTTTGCAGAGCTCCATGGGCACTCTCAAAGCAGCCCCCGTTGGCACAGGTGGCAACTTGTCCCTGGGCGGCACCTTCATATTCGTGGTAATCCAACCTGCAACCGGCCACAAAGGGCCGAGGGCCTACCTGGTAGTGACAAAGGCTTCTGCCCAGGGAAACAAAACCCATCACCCCACGTTCCTGGTCTCAGTTTGTAGAGCTCTATGGGCACTCTCAAAGCAGCCTGAGTTGGCACAGGTGGCAGCTTGTCCCTGGGCAGCATCTTGATATACGTGGAAATCCTGCTGCCAGCCTGCCCCTTAGGGCCAAGGGCCCACCCGGAACTGACAAAGGCTTCTGCCCGGGGAAACAAAACCCAAAACCCTACGTTCCTGGTCTCAGTTTGCAGAGCTCCATGGGCACTCTCCAAACAGCGCGAGTTTGCACAGGTGGCAACTTATCGCTGGGCAGCATCTTGTTATTCGGGGTAATCCAGCCTGCAGCAGGCCCCTAAGGGCTGAGGGCCTACCTGGTACTGACAAAGGCTTCTGCCTGGGGAAACAAAACCCACCATCCCACGTTCCTGGTCTCAGTTTCCAGAGCTCCATGGGCACTCTCAAAGCAGCCCCAGTTGGCACGGGTGGCAACTTGTCCCTGGGCAGCATCTTGTTATTCGGGGTAATCCAGCCTGCAACAAGCCCCTAAGGGCCGAGGGCCTACCTGGTACTGACAAAGGCTTCTGCCTGGGGAAACAAAACCCACCATCCCATGTTCCTGGTCTCCGTTTCCAGAGCTCCATGGGCACTCTCAAAGCAGCCCGAGTTGGCACAGGTGGCAGCTTGTCCCTGGGCGGCATCTTGATATTTGTGGAAATCGAGCAGGCTGCCTGCCCTTAGGGACCAAGGGCCTTCATAGTACTGACAAAGGCTTCTGCCCAGGGAAACAAAACTCAGCCCCCGACGTTCCTGGTCTCAGTTTGCAGAACTCCGTGGGCATTCTCAAAGCAGCCCGAGTTGGCACAGGTGGCAGCTTGTCCCTGGGCAGCATCTTGATATTCGTGGAAATCCTGGTGCCAGACTGCCCCTAAGGGCCGAGGGCCGACATAATACAGAGAAAGTCTTCTGCCCAGCAAAACAAAACCCACTACCCAACGTTCCTGCTCTCAGTTTTCAGAGCTCCATGGGCACTCTCAAAGCAGCCTGAGTTGGCACAGGTGGCAGCTTGTTGCTGGGCAGCATCTTGGTATTTGGGGTAATCCAGCCTGCAACAGGCCCCTAAGGGCCGAGGGCCTACGTGGTACTGACAAAGGGCTCTGCCCGGGAAAACAAAACTCAACACCCCACGGTCCTGGTCTCAGTTTGCAGAGCTCCATGGGCACTCTCAAAGCAGCCCGAGTTGGCACAGGTGGCAACTTGTTGCTGGGCAACATCTTGGTATTTGTGGTAATCCGGCCTGCAACAGCCTAAACCTAAGGGCCGAGGGCCTACCTGGTACTGACAATGGCTTCTACCCGGGGAAACAAAACCCACCATCCCACTTCCCTGGTCTCCGTTTGCAGAGCTCCATGGGCACTCTCAAAGCAGCCCGAGTTGGCACAGGTGGCAGCTTGTCCCTGGGCGGCATCTTGATATTCGTGGAAATCAAGCAGGCTGCCTGCCCTTAAGGACCAAGGGCCTGCGTGGTACTGACAAAGGCTTCTGCCCAGGGACACAAAACTCAGCACCCCACATCCCTGGTCGCAGTTTGCAGAACTCCAAGGGCATTCTCAAAGCAGCCCGAGTTTGCACAGGTGGCAGCTTGTCCCTGGGCAGCATCTTGATATTCGTAGAAATCCTGGTGCCAGCCTACCCCTAAGGAACAAGGGCCTAACTGGTACTGACAATGGGCTCTGCCCGGGAAAACAAAACTCAGCACCCCACGTTCCTAGTTTCTGTTTGCAGAGCTCCATGGGCACTCTCAAAGCAGCCCGAGTTGGCACAGGTGGCAGCTTGTCCCTGCGCGGCATCTTGATATTCATGGAAATCCTTCTGCCAGACGGCCCCGAACGGCTGTGGGCCTACCTGGTACTGCAAATGCTTCTGCCTGGGGAAACAAAACCCACAAACCCACGTTCCTGGTCTCAGTTTCAAGAGCTCCATGGGCACTCTCAAAGCAGCCCGAGTTGGCACAGGTGGCAGCTTTTCCCTGGGCGGCATCTTGATATTCGTGGAAATCCAGCAAGCAGCCGGCCCCGAAGGGCCGAGGGCCTACCTGGTGATGACAAAGGCTTCTGGCCAGGGAAACAAAATTCGCCAACCCACGGTCCTGGTCTCAGTTTGAAGAACTCCATGGGCACTCTCAAAGCAGCCCGAGTTGGCACAGGTGGCAGCTTGTCCCTGGGCGGCATCTTGATATTCGTGGAAATCCTGGTGCCAGCCTGCCCCTAAGGAACAAGGGCCTACCTGGTACTGACAAAGGGCTCTGCCCGGGAAAACAAAACTCAGCACCCCACGTTCCTGGTCTCAGTTTGCAGAGCTCTATGGGCACTCTCAAAGCAGCCCGAGTTGGCAGAGGTGGCAGCTTGTCCCTGGGCAGCATCTTGATATTCGTGGAAATCCTTCTGCCAGCCGGCCCCGAAGGGCCGAGGGCCTACGTGGTACTGACAAAGGCTTCTGCTCGTGGAAACAAAACCCAACACTCCACGGTCCTGGTCTCAGTTTGCAGAGCTCCATGGGCACTCTCAAAGCAGCGCGAGTTGGCACAGGTGGCAACTTGTCCCTGGGCGGCACCTTCATATTCGTGGTAATCCAACCTGCAACCGGCCACAAAGGGCCGAGGGCCTACCTGGTAATGACAAAGGCTTCTGCCCAGGGAAACAAAACTCAGCACCCCACGTTCCTGGTCTCAGTTTGCAGAGCTCTATGGGCACTCTCAAAGCAGCCCGAGTTGGCACAGGTGGCAGCTTGTTGCTGGGCAGCATCTTGATATACGTGGAAATCCTGCTGCCAGCCTGCCCCTTAGGGCCAAGGGCCCACCCGGAACTGACAAAGGCTTCTGCCCGGGGAAACAAAACCCAAAACCCCACGTACCTGGTCTCAGTTGGCAGAGCTCCATGGGCACTCTCCAAACAGCGCGAGTTGGCACAGGTGGCAACTTATCGCTGGGCAGCATCTTGTTATTCGGGGTAATCCAGCCTGCAACAGGCCCCTAAGGGCCGAGGGCCTACATGGTACTGACAATGGGATCTGCCTGCGGAAACAAAACCCACCAGCCCACGTTTTTGGTCTCAGTTTGCAGAGCTCCATGGGCACTCTCAAAGCAGCCTGAGTTGGCACAGGTGGCAACTTGTTGCTGGGCAGCATCTTAGTATTTTTGGTAATCCAGCCTGCAACAGGCCCCTAAGGGCCGAGGGCCTACCTGGTACTGACAATGGCTTCTACCCGGGGAAACAAAACCCAACACTCCACGGTCCTGGTCTCAGTTTGCAGAGCTCCATGGGCACTCTCAAAGCAGCTCCAGTTGGCACAGGTGGCAGCTTGTCCCTGGGCGGCATCTTGATATTCGTGGAAATCAAGCAGGCTGCCTGCCCTTAAGGACCAAGGGCCTGCGTAGTACTGACAAGGGCTTCTGCCCAGGGACACAAAACTCAGCACCCCACATTCCTGGTCTCAGTTTGCAGAACTCCAAGGGCATTCTCAAAGCAGCCCGAGTTGGCACAGGTGGCAGCTTCTCCCTGGGCAGCATCTTGATATTCGTAGAAATCCTGGTGCCAGCCTACCCCTAAGGAACAAGGGCCTACCTGGTACTGACAAAGGCTTCTGCCCGGGAAAACAAAACTCAGCACCCCACGTTCCTAGTTTCTGTTTGCAGAGCTCCATGGGCACTCTCAAAGCAGCCCGAGTTGGCACAGGTGGCAGCTTGTCCCTGCGCGGCATCTTGATATTCGTGGAAATCCTTCTGCCAGACGGCCCCGAAGGGCCGAGGGCCTACCTGGTACTGCAAATGTTTCTGCCTGGGGAAACAAAACCCACAAACCCAAGTTCCTGTTCTCAGTTTCCAGAGCACCATGGGCACTCTCAAAGCAGCCCGAGTTGGCACAGGTGGCAGCTTGTCCCTGGGCGGCATCTTGATGTTCATGGAAATACAGAAAGCAGCCGGCCCCAAAGGGCCGAGGGCCTACCTGGTACTGACAAAGGCTTCTGCCCAGGGAAACAAAATTCGCCAACCCACGTTCCTGGTCTCAGTTTGAAGAATTCCATGGGCACTCTCAAAGCAGCCCGAGTTGGCACAGGTGGCAGCTTGTCCCTGGGTGGCATCTTGATATTCGTGGAAATCCTGGTGCCAGCCTGCCCCTAAGGAACAAGGGCCTACCTGGTACTGACAAAGGGCTCTGCCTGGGAAAACAAAACTCAGCACCCCACCTTCCTGGTCTCAGTTTGCAGAGCTCTATGGGCACTCTCAAAGCAGCCCAGTTGGCACAGGTGGCAGCTTGTCCCTGGGCAGCATCTTGATATTCGTGGAAATCCTTCTGCCAGCCGGCCCCGAAGGGCCGAGGGCCTACCTGGTACTGACAAAGGCTTCTGCTCGTGGAAACAAAACCCAACACTCCACGGTCCTGGTCTCAGTTTGCAGAGCTCCATGGGCACTCTCAAAGCAGCCCGAGTTGGCACAGGTGGCAACTTGTCCCTGGGTGGCACCTTCATATTCGTGGTAATCCAACCTGCAACCGGCCACAAAGAGCCGAGGGCCTACCTGGTAATGACAAAGGCTTCTGCCCAGGGAACCAAAACTCAGCACCCCACGTTCCTGGTCTCAGTTTGCAGAGCTCTATGGGCACTCTCAAAGCAGCCCGAGTTGGCACAGGTGGCAGCTTGTCCCTGGGCAGCATCTTGATATACGTGGAAATCCTGCTGCCAGCCTGCCCCTTAGGGCCAAGGGCCCACCCGGAATTGACAAAGGCTTCTGCCCGGGGAAACAAAACCCAAAACCCCACGTTCCTGGTCTCAGTTTGCAGAGCTCCATGGGCACTCTCCAAACAGCGCGAGTTGGCACAGGTGGCAACTTATCGCTGGGCAGCATCTTGTTATTCGGGGTAATCCACCTGCAACAGGCCCCTAAGGGCCGAGGGCCTACCTGGTACTGACAAAGGCTTCTGCCTGCGGAAACAAAACCCACCAGCCCACGTTTTTGGTCTCAGTTTTCAGAGCTCCATGGGCACTCTCAAAGCAGCCTGAGTTGGCACAGGTGGCAGCTTGTTGCTGGGCAGCATCTTGGTATTTGGGGTAATCCAGCCTGCAACAGGCCCCTAAGGGCCGAGGGCCTACCTGGTACTGACAATGGCTTCTACCCGGGGAAACAAAACCCAACACTCCACGGTCCTGGTCTCAGTTTCCAGAGCTCCATGGGCACTCTCAAAGCAGCCCGAGTTGGCACAGGTGGCAGCTTGTCCCTGGGCGGCATCTTGATATTCATAGAAATCCTGGTGCCAGCCTACCCCTAAGGAACAAGGGCCTAACTGGTACTGACAATGGGATCTGCCCGGGAAAACAAAACTCAGCACCCCACGTTCCTAGTTTCTGTTTGCAAAGCTCCATGGGCACTCTCAAAGCAGCCCGAGTTGGCACAGGTGGCAGCTTGTCCCTGCGCGGCATCTTGATATTCATGGAAATCCTTCTGCCAGACGGCCCCGAACGGCTGTGGGCCTACCTGGTACTGCAAATGCTTCTGCCTGGGGAAACAAAACCCACAAACCCAAGTTCCTGGTCTCAGTTTCCAGAGCTCTATGGGCACTCTCAAAGCAGCCTGAGTTGGCACAGGTGGCAGCTTGTCCCTGGGCGGCATCTTGATATTCGTGGAAATCCAGCAAGCAGCCGGCCCCGAAGGGCCGAGGGCCTACCTGGTGATGACAAAGGCTTCTGGCCAGGGAAACAAAATTCGCCAACCCTCGGTCCTGGTCTCAGTTTGAAGAACTCCATGGGCACTCTCAAAGCAGCCCGAGTTGGCACAGGTGGCAGCTTGTCTCTGGGCGGCATCTTGATATTCGTGGAAATCCTGGTGCCAGCCTGCCCCTAAGGAACAAGGGCCTACCTGGTACTGACAAAGGGCTCTGCCCGGGAAAACAAAACTCAGCACCCCACGTTCCTGGTCTCAGTTTGCAGAGCTCTATGGGCACTCTCAAAGCAGCCCGAGTTGGCACAGGTGGCAGCTTGTCCCTGGGCAGCATCTTGATATTCGTGGAAATCCTTCTGCCAGCCGGCCCCGAAGGGCCGAGGGCCTACGTGGTACTGACAAAGGCTTCTGCTCGTGGAAACAAAACACAACACTCCACGGTCCTGGTCTCAGTTTGCAGAGCTCCATGGGCACTCTCAAAGCAGCGCGAGTTGGCACAGGTGGCAACTTGTCCCTGGGCGGCACCTTCATAGTCGTGGTAATCCAACCTGCAACCGGCCACAAAGGGCCGAGGGCCTACCTGGTAATGACAAAGGCTTCTGCCCAGGGAAACAAAACCCAACACTCCACGGTCCTGGTCTCAGTTTGCAGAGCTCCATGGGCACTCTCAAAGCAGCCCGAGTTGGCACAGGTGGCAGCTTGTCCCTGGGCGGCATCTTGATATTCGTGGAAATCCAGCAGGCTGCCTGCCCTTAAGGACCAAGGGCCTTCGTAGTACTGACAAAGGCTTCTGCCCAGGGACACAAAACTCAGCACCCCACATTCCTGGTCTCAGTTTGCAGAACTCCAAGGGCATTCTCAAAGCAGCCCGAGTTGGCACAGGTGGCAGCTTGTCCCTGGGCAGCATCTTGTTATTCGTAGAAATCCTGGTGCCAGCCTACCCCTAAGGAACAAGGGCCTACCTGGTACTGACAATGGGCTCTGCCCGGGAAAACAAAACTCAGCACCCCACGTTCCTAGTTTCTGTTTGCAGAGCTCCATGGGCACTCTCAAAGCAGCCCGAGTTGGCACAGGTGGCAGCTTGTCCCTGCGCGGCATCTTGATATTCGTGGAAATCCTTCTGCCAGAGGGCCCCGAAGGGCCGAGGGCCTACCTGGTACTGCAAATGTTTCTGCCTGGGGAAACAAAACCCACAAACCCAAGTTCCTGTTCTCAGTTTCCAGAGCGCCATGGGCACTCTCAAAGCAGCCCGAGTTGGCACAGGTGGCAGCTTGTCCCTGGGCGGCATCTTGATGTTCGTGGAAATACAGAAAGCAGCCGGCCCCAAAGGGCCGAGGGCCTACCTGGTACTGACAAACGCTTCTGCCCAGGGAAACAATATTCGCCAACCCACGTTCCTGGTCTCAGTTTGAAGAATTCCATGGGCACTCTCAAAGCAGCCCGAGTTGGCACAGGTGGCAGCTTGTCCCTGGGTGGCATCTTGATATTCATGGAAATCAAGCAGGCTGCCTGCCCTTAAGGACGAAGGGCCTGCGTGGTACTGACAAAGGCTTCTGCCCAGGGACACAAAACTCAGCACCCCACATTCCTGGTCTCAGTTTGCAGAACTCCAAGGGCATTCTCAAAGCAGCCCAAGTTGGCACAGGTGGCAGCTTGTCCCTGGGCAGCATCTTGATATTCGTAGAAATCCTGGTGCCAGCCTACCCCTAAGGAACAAGGGCCTACCTGGTACTGACAATGGGCTCTGCCCGGGAAAACAAAACTCAGCACCCCACGTTCCTAGTTTCTGTTTGCAGAGCTCCATGGGCACTCTCAAAGCAGCCCGAGTTGGCACAGGTGGCAGCTTGTCCCTGCGCGGCATCTTGATATTCGTGGAAATCCTTCTGCCAGACGGCCCCGAAGGGCCGAGGGCCTACCTGATACTGCAAATGTTTCTGCCTGGGGAAACAAAACCCACAAACCCAAGTTCCTGTTCTCAGTTTCCAGAGCGCCATGGGCACTCTCAAAGCAGCCCGAGTTGGCACAGGTGGCAGCTTGTCCCTGGGCGGCATCTTGATGTTCGTGGAAATACAGAAAGCAGCCGGCCCCAAAGGGCCGAGGGCCTACGTGGTACTGACAAAGGCTTCTGCCCAGGGAAACAATATTCGCCAACCCACGTTCCTGGTCTCAGTTTGAAGAATTCCATGGGCACTCTCAAAGCAGCCCGAGTTGGCACAGGTGGCAGCTTGTCCCTGGGTGGCATCTTGATATTCGTGGAAATCCTGGTGCCAGCCTGCCCCTAAGGAACAAGGGCCTGCCTGGTACTGACAAAGGGCTCTGCCTGGGAAAACAAAACTCAGCACCCCACGTTCCTGGTCTCAGTTTGCAGAGCTCTATGGGCACTCTCAAAGCAGCCCGAGTTGGCACAGGTGGCAGCTTGTCCCTGGGCAGCATCTTCAGATTCGTGGAAATCCTTCTGCCAGCCGGCCCCGAAGGGCCGAGGGCCTACCTGGTACTGACAAAGGCTTCTGCTCGTGGAAAAAAAACCCAACACTCCACGGTCCTGGTCTCAGTTTGCAGAGCTCCATGGGCACTCTCAAAGCAGCCCGAGTTGGCACAGGTGGCAGCTTGTCCCTGGGCAGCATCTTGATATTCGTGGAAATCCTGCTGCCAGCCTGCCCCTTAGGGCCAAGGGCCCACCCGGAACTGACAAAGGTTTCTGCCCGGGGAAACAAAACCCAAAACCCCACGTTCCTGGTCTCAGTTTGCAGAGTTCTATGGGCACTCTCCAAACAGCGCGAGTTGGCACAGGTGGCAACTTATCGCTGGGCAGCATCTTGTTATTCGGGGTAATCCAGCCTGCAACAGGCCCCTAAGGGCCGAGGGCCTACCTGGTACTGACAAAGGCTTCTGCCTGCGGAAACAAAACCCACCAGCCCACGTTTTTGGTCTCAGTTTTCAGAGCTCCATGGGCAGTCTCAAAGCAGCCTGAGTTGGCACAGGTGGCAGCTTGTCCCTGGGCGGCATCTTGATATTCGTGGAAATCCAGCAGGCTGCCTGCCCTTAAGGACCAAGGGCCTGCGTAGTTCTGACAAAGGCTTCTGCCCAGGGACAGAAAACTCAGCACCCCACATTCCTGGTCTCAGTTTGCAGAACTCCAAGGGCATTCTCAAAGCAGCCCGAGTTGGCACAGGTGGCAGATTGTACCTGGGCAGCATCTGGATATTCGTGGAAATCCTGGTGCCAGCCTACCCCTAAGGAACAAGGGCCTACCAGGTACTGACAAAGGGCTCTGCCCGGGAAAACAAAACTCAGCACCCCACGTTCCTAGTTTCTGTTTACAGAGCTCTATGGGCACTCTCAAAGCAGCCCGAGTTGGCACAGGTGGCAGCTTGTCCCTGGGCGGCATCTTGATGTTCGTGGAAATACAGAAAGCAGCCGGCCCCGAAGGGCTGAGGGCCTACCTGGTACTGCAAATGTTTCTGCCTGGGGAAACAAAACCCACAAACCCAAGTTCCTGGTCTCAGTTTCCAGAGCACCATGGGCACTCTCAAAGCAGCCCGAGTTGGCAAAGGTGGCAGCTTGTCCCTGGGCGGCATCTTGATGTTCGTGGAAATACAGAAAGCAGCCGGCCCCGAAGGGCCGAGGGCCTACGTGGTACTGACAAAGGCTTCTGGCCAGGGAAACAAAATTCGCCAACCCACGGTCCTGGTCTCAGTTTGAAGAATTCCATGGGCACTCTCAAAGCAGCCCGAGTTGGCACAGGTGGCAGCTTGTCCCTGGGCAGCATCTTGATATTCGTGGAAATCGTGGTGCCAGCCTGCCCCTAAGGAACAAGGGCCTACCTGGTACAGACAAAGGCTTCTGCCCGGGAAAACAAAACTCAGCACCCCACGTTCCTGGTCTCAGTTTGCAGAGCTCCATGGGCACTCTCAAAGCAGCTCCAGTTGGCACAGTTGGCAGCTTGTCCCTGGGCAGCATCTTCAGATTCGTGGAAATCCTTCTGCCAGCCGGCCCCGAAGGGCCGAGGGCCTACCTGGTACTGACAAAGGCTTCTGCTCTTGGAAACAAAACCCAACACTCCACAGTCCTGGTCTCAGTTTGCAGAGCTCCATGGGCACTCTCAAAGCAGCCCGAGTTGGCACAGGTGGCAGCTTGTCCCTGGGCAGCACCTTCATATTCTTGGTAATCCAACCTGCAACCGGCCACAAAGGGCCGAGGCCCTACCTGGTACTGACAAAGGCTTCTGCTGGGGAAACAAAACTCAGCCCCTGACGTTCCTGGTCTCAGTTTGCAGAACTCCGTGGGCACTCTCAAAGCAGCCCGAGTTGGCACAGGTGGCAGCTTGTCCCTGGGCAGCATCTTGATATTCGTGGAAATCCTGGTGCCAGCCTGCCCATAAGGACCGAGGGCCTACGTGGTACTGACAAAGGGCTCTGCCCGGGAAAACAAAACTCAGCACCCCACGTTCCTGGTCTCAGTTTGCAGAGCTCCATGGGCACTCTCAAAGCAGCCCGAGTTGCCACAGGTGGCAGCTTGTCTCTGGGCGGCATCTTGACATTCGTGGAAATCCTGCTGCCAGCCTGCCCCTAAGGGCCGAGGGCCGACATAGTACAGAGAAAGTCTTCTGACCAGCAAAACAAAATCCACTACCCAACGTTCCTGCTCTCAGTTTTCAGAGCTCCATGGGCACTCTCAAAGCAGCCTGAGTTGGCACAGGTGGCAGCTTGTTGCTGGGCAGCATCTTGGTATTTGGGGTAATCCAGCCTGCAACAGGCCCCTAAGGGCCGACGGCCTACCTGGTACTGACAATGGCTTCTACCCGGGGAAACAAAACCCACCATCCCACGTTCCTGGTCTCAGTTTGCAGAGCTCCATGGGCACTCTCAAAGCAGCCCGAGTTGGCACAGGTGGCAACTTGTTGCTGGGCGGCATCTTGATATTCGTGGAAATCCAGCAGGCTGCCTGCCCTTAAGGACCAAGGGCCTGCGTGGTACTGACAAAGGCTTCTGCCCAGGGACACAAAACTCAGCACCCCACATTCCTGGTCTCAGTTTGCAGAACTCCAAGGGCATTCTCAAAGCAGCCCGAGTTGGCACAGGTGGCAGCTTGTCCCTGGGCAGCATCTTGATATTCGTGGAAATCCTTCTGCCAGCCGGCCCCGAAGGGCCGAGGGCCTACCTGGTACTGACAAAGGCTTCTGCTCGTGGAAACAAAACCCAACACTCCACGGTCCTGGTCTCAGTTTGCAGAGCTCCATGGGCACTATCAAAGCAGCGCGAGTTGGCACAGGTGGCAACTTGTCCCTGGACGGCACCTTCATATTCGTGGTAATCCAACCTGCAACCGGCCACAAAGGGCCGAGGGCCTACCTGGTAATGACAAAGGCTTCTGCCCAGGGAAACAAAACTCAGCACCCCACGTTCCTGGTCTCAGTTTGCAGAGCTCTATGGACACTCTCAAAGCAGCCCGAGTTGGCACAGGTGGCAGCTTGTCCCTGGGCAGCATCTTGATATACGTGGAAATCCTGCTGCCAGCCTGCCCCTTAGGGCCAAGGGCCCACCCGGAACTGACAAAGGCTTCTGCTAGGGGAAACAAAACCCAATACCCCACGTTCCTGGTCTCAGTTTGCAGAGCTCCATGGGCACTCTCCAAACAGCGCGAGTTGGCACAGGTGGCAACTTATCGCTGGGCAGCATCTTGTTATTCGGGGTAATCCACCTGCAACAGGCCCCTAAGGGCCGAGGGCCTACCTGGTACTGACAAAGGCTTCTGCCTGCGGAAACAAAACCCACCAGCCCACGTTTTTGGTCTCAGTTTTCAGAGCTCCATGGGCACTCTCAAAGCAGCCTGAGTTGGCAAAGGTGGCAGCTTGTTGCTGGGCAGCATCTTGGTATTTGGGGTAATCCAGCCTGCAACAGGCCCCTAAGGGCCGAGGGCCTACCTGGTACTGACAATGGCTTCTACCCGGGGAAACAAAACCCAACACTCCACGGTCCTGGTCTCAGTTTGCAGAGCTCCATGGGCACTCTCAAAGCAGCCCGAGTTGGCACAGGTGGCAGCTTGTCCCTGGGCGGCATCTTGATATTCGTGGAAATCCAGCAGGGGGACAGCCCCGGATGGCCGAGTGCCTATCTGGTACTGACAAAGGCTTCTGCCCGGGGAAACAAAACTCAGAACCCCACGGTCCTGGTCGCAGTTTGCAGAGCTCCGTGGGCACTCTCAAAGCAGCCCGAGTTGGCACGGCTGGTAGCTTGTCCCTGGGCGGCATCTTGATATTCGTGGAAATGCAGAAGGCAGCAGGCTCCTTAGGGCCGGGGTCCTACCTGGTACTGACAAAGGCTTCTGCCCGGGGAATCAAAACCCGCAACCCCACGATCTAGGTCTAAGTTTGCAGAGCTCCATGGGTACTCCCAAAGCAGCACGAGTTGGCACAGGTGGCAGCTTGTCCCTGGGCGGCATCATGATATACGTGGAAATCCAGCAGGCAGCAGTCTCCTTAGGGCCGAGGGCCTACCTGGTACAGAAAAAGGCTTCTGCCCAGGGAAAGAAAACTCACCAGCCCACGTTCCTGGTCTCAGTTTGCAGAGCTCCATGGGCACTCTCAAAGCAGCACTAGTTGGCACAGCTGGCAGCTTGTCCCTGGGCGGCATCTTGATATTCGTGGAAATCCAGCAGGCAGACGGACCCGAAGGGCCATGGGCCTACCTGGTACTGACATAGGCTTCTGCCCGGGAAAACAAAACTCAGCACCCCGCGTTCCGGGTTTCTTTTTGCAGAGCTCCATGGGCACTCTCAAAGCAGCACTAGTTGGCACAGCTGGCAGCTTGTCCCTGGGCAGCATCTTGATATTCGTGGAAATCCAGCAGGTGGACGGCCCCGAAGGGCCGAGGGCCTACCTAGTACAGACAAATGCTCCTGCCCGGGGAATCAAAACCTGGAACCCCACGATCTCGGTCTCAGTTTGCAGAGCTCCATGGGTACTCTCAATGCAGCCCGAGTCGGCACAGGTGGCAGCTTGTCCCTGGGCAGCATCTTGATATTCGTGGAAATCCAGACAGCAGCCTACCCCTAAGGAACAAGGTCCTACCTGGTACAGACAAAGGCTTCTGCCCGGGAACACAAAACTCAGTAGCCCACGGTCCTGGTCGCAGTTTGCAGAGCTCCGTGGGCACTCTCAAAGCAGCCCGAGTTGGCACGGGTGGTAGCTTGTCCCTGGGCGGCATCTTGATATTCGTGGAAATGCAGAAGGCAGCAGGCTCCTTACGGCCGGGGTCGTACCTGGTACTGACAAAGGCTTCTGCCCTGGGAATCAAAACCCGCAACCCCACGATCTAGGTCTCAGTTTGCAGAGCTCCATGGGCACACTCAAAGCAGCCCGAATTGGCAAAGGTGGCAGCTTGTCCCTGGGCAGCATCTTGATATTCGTGGAAATCCAGGAGACAGCCTGCCACTAAGGAACAAGGGCCTACCTGGTACTGCAAATGCTTCTGCCTGGGGAAAGAAAACCCACAAACCCATGTTCCTAGTCTCAGTTTGCAGAGCTCCATGGGCACTCTCAAAGCAGCCCGAGTTGGCACAGGTGGCAGCTTGTCCCTGGGCGGCATCTTGATATTCGTGGAAATCCAGCAGGCAGCCGGCCCCGAAGGGCCATGGGCCTACCTGGTACTGACAAAGGCTTCTGCCCCGGGAAACAAAACCCACCACCCCATGTTCCTGGTCTCAGTTTGCAGAGCTCCATGGGCACTCTCAAAGCAGCACGAGTTGGCACAGGTGGCAGCTTCTCCCTGGGCGGCATCTTGATATTCGTGGAAATCCAGCAAGTAGCCTACCCCTCAGGAAAGAGGGCCTACCTGGTACAGACAAAAGCTTCTGCCCAGGAAAACAAAACTCAGGAGCCCACGTTCCTGGTCTCACTTTGCAAAGCTCCTTGGGCACTCTCAAAGCAGCACTAGTTGCCACAGGCGGCAGCTTGTCCCTGGGCAGCATCTTGATATTCGTGGAAATCCAGCAGGCGGACGGCCTCGAAGGGCCGAGGGCCTACCTGGTACTGACAAATGCTTCTGCCCGGGGAAACAAAACCCACCACCCCAGGTTCCTGGTCTCAGTGTGAAGAACTCCGTGGGCACTCTCCAAGCAGCCCGGGTTGGCACAGGTGGCAGCTTGTCCGTGGGCGGCATCTTGATATTCGTGGAAATCCAGCAGGCGGACGGCCCCGAACGGCCGAGGGCCTACCTGGTACTGACAAAGGCTTCTGCCCGGGGAAAGAACACTCACCAGCCCATGTTCCTGGTCTCAGTTTGCAGAGCTCCGTGGGCACTCTCAAAGCAGCCCGAGTTGGCACAGGTGGCAGCTTGTCCTTGGGCAGCATCTTGATATTCGTAGAAATCCAGGAGAAAGCCTGCCCCTAAGGAACAAGGTCCTACCTGGTACTGCAAATGCTTCTGCCTGGGGAAAGAAAACCCACAAAACCATGTTCCTGGTCTCAGTTTGCAGAGCTCCATGGGCACTCTCAAAGCAGCCCTGGTTGGCACAGGTGGCAGCTTGTCCCTGGGCAGCATCTTGATATTTGTGGAAATCCTGCTGCCAGCCTGCCCCGAAGGGCCGAAGGCCTACCTGATACTGACAAAGGCTTCTGCCCGGGGAAACAAAACCCACCTCTCCACGTTCTAGGTCTAAGTTTGCAGAGCTCCATGGGCACTCTCAAAGCAGCCCGAGTTGGCACAGGTGGCAGCTTGTCCCTGGGCAGCATCTTGATATTCGTGAAAATCCAGCAGGCGGACGGCCCCGAAGGGCCGAGGGCCTACCGAGTACTGACAAATGCTTCTGCCTGGGGAAAAAAAACCCGACACCCCACGGTCCTGGTCTCAGTGCGAAGAACTCCGTGGGCACTCTCAAAGCAGCCCGAATTGGCACAGGTGGCAGCTTGTCCCTGGGCGGCATCTTGATATTCGTGGAAATCCAGAGAGCAGGCTACCCCTAAGGAACAAGGTCCTACCTGGTACTGACAAAGGCTTCTGCACGGGAAAACAAAACTCAGAACCCCACGGTCCTGGTCGCAGTTTGCAGAGCTCCGTGGGCACTCTCAAAGCAGCCCGAGTTGGCACAGGTGGCGGCCTGTCCCTGGGCAGCATCTTGATATTCGTGAAAATCCAGCAGGCGGACGGCCCCGAAGGGCCGAGGGCCTACCGAGTACTGACAAATGCTTCTGCCTGGGGAAACAAAACCCACCACCCCAGGTTCCTGTTCTCTGTGTGAAGAACTCCGTGGGCACTCTCCAAGCAGCCCGGGTTGGCACAGGTGGCAGCTTGTCCCTGGGTGGCATCTTGATATTTGTGGAAATCCAAAAGCAAGCTGGCCCCGAAGGGCCGTGGGCCTACCTGGAACAGACAAAGGCTTCTGCCCAGGGAAACAAAACCCACCACCCCACGTTCCTGGTCTCAGTTTGCAGAGCTCCATGGGCACTCTCAAAGCAGTTCGAGTTTGCACAGGTGGCAGCTTGTCCCTGGGCAGCATCTTGATATTCGTGGAAATCCTGGTGCCAGCCTGCCCCTTAGGGCCAAGGGCCCACCCGGAACTGACAAAGGCTTCTGCCCGGGGAAACAAAACCCAAAACCCCACGTTCCTGGTCTCAGTTTGCAGAGTTCTATGGGCACTCTCCAAACAGCGCGAGTTGGCACAGGTGGCAACTTATCGCTGGGCAGCATCTTGTTATTCGGGGTAATCCAGCCTGCAACAGGCCCCTAAGGGCCGACGGCCTACCTGGTACTGACAAAGGCTTCTGCCTGCGGAAACAAAACCCACCAGCCCACGTTTTTGGTCTCAGATTTCAGAGCTCCATGGGCAGTCTCAAAGCAGCCTGAGTTGGCACAGGTGGCAGCTTGTCCCTGGGCGGCATCTTGATATTCGTGGAAATCCAGCAGGCTGCCTGCCCTTAAGGACCAAGGGCCTGCGTAGTACTGACAAAGGCTTCTGCCCAGGGACAGAAAACTCAGCACCCCACATTCCTGGTCTCAGTTTGCAGAACTCCAAGGGCATTCTCAAAGCAGCCCGAGTTGGCACAGGTGGCAGCTTGTACCTGGGCAGCATCTGGATATTCGTGGAAATCCTGGTGCCAGCCTACCCCTAAGGAACAAGGGCCTACCAGGTACTGACAAAGGGCTCTGCCCGGGAAAACAAAACTCAGCACCCCACGTTCCTAGTTTCTGTTTGCAGAGCTCTATGGGCACTCTCAAAGCAGCCCGAGTTGGCACAGGTGGCAGCTTGTCCCTGGGCGGCATCTTGATGTTCGTGGAAATACAGAAAGCAGCCGGCCCCAAAGGGCCGAGGGCCTATCTGGTACTGCAAATGTTTCTGCCTGGGGAAACAAAACCCACAAACCCAAGTTCCTGGTCTCAGTTTCCAGAGCACCATGGGCACTCTCAAAGCAGCCCGAGTTGGCACAGGTGGCAGCTTGTCCCTGGGCGGCATCTTGATGTTCGTGGAAATACAGAAAGCAGCCGGCCCCGAAGGGCCGAGGGCCTACGTGGTACTGACAAAGGCTTCTGGCCAGGGAAACAAAATTCGCCAACCCACGGTCCTGGTCTCAGTTTGAAGAATTCCATGGGCACTCTCAAAGCAGCCCGAGTTGGCAGAGGTGGCAGCTTGTCCCTGGGCGGCATCTTGATATTCGTGGAAATCGTGGTGCCAGCCTGCCCCTAAGGAACAAGGGCCTACCTGGTACTGACAAAGGCTTCTGCCCGGGAAAACAAAACTCAGCACCCCACGTTCCTGGTCTCAGTTTGCAGAGCTCCATGGGCACTCTCAAAGCAGCCCCAGTTGGCACAGGTGGCAGCTTGTCCCTGGGCAGCATCTTGATATTCGTGGAAATCCAGCAGGGGGACAGCCCCGGATGGCCGAGTGCCTATCTGGTACTGACAAAGGCTTCTGCCCGGGGAAACAAAACTCAGAACCCCACGGTCCTGGTCGCAGTTTGCAGAGCTCCGTGGGCACTCTCAAAGCAGCCCGAGTTGGCACGGGTGGTAGCTTGTCCCTGGGCGGCATCTTGATATTCGTGGAAATGCAGAAGGCAGCAGGCTCCTTAGGGCCGGGGTCCTATCTGGTACTGACAAAGGCTTCTGCCCGGGGAATCAAAACCCGCAACCCCACGATCTAGGTCTAAGTTTGCAGAGCTCCATGGGTACTCCCAAAGCAGCACGAGTTGGCACAGGTGGAAGCTTGTCCCTGGGCGGCATCATGATATACGTGGAAATCCAGCAGGCAGCAGTCTCCTTAGGGCCGAGGGCCTACCTGGTACAGAAAAAGGCTTCTGCCCAGGGAAAGAAAACTCACCAGCCCACGTTCCTGGTCTCAGTTTGCAGAGCTCCATGGGCACTCTCAAAGCAGCACTAGTTGGCACAGCTGGCAGCTTGTCCCTGGGCGGCATCTTGATATTCGTGGAAATCCAGCAGGCAGACGGACCCGAAGGGCCATGGGCCTACCTGGTACTGACATAGGCTTCTGCCCGGGAAAACAAAACTCAGCACCCCGCGTTCCGGGTTTCTTTTTGCAGAGCTCCATGGGCACTCTCAAAGCAGCACTAGTTGGCACAGCTGGCAGCTTGTCCCTGGGCAGCATCTTGATATTCGTGGAAATCCAGCAGGTGGACGGCCCCGAAGGGCCGAGGGCCTACCTAGTACAGACAAATGCTCCTGCCCGGGGAATCAAAACCTGGAACCCCACGATCTCGGTCTCAGTTTGCAGAGCTCCATGGGTACTCTCAATGCAGCCCGAGTCGGCACAGGTGGCAGCTTGTCCCTGGGCAGCATCTTGATATTCGTGGAAATCCAGACAGCAGCCTACCCCTAAGGAACAAGGTCCTACCTGGTACAGACAAAGGCTTCTGCCCGGGAACACAAAACTCAGTAGCCCACGGGCGGCATCTTGATATTCGTGGAAATGCAGAAGGCAGCAGGCTCCTTACGGCCGGGGTCGTACCTGGTACTGACAAAGGCTTCTGCCCTGGGAATCAAAACCCGCAACCCCACGATCTAGGTCTCAGTTTGCAGAGCTCCATGGGCACACTCAAAGCAGCCCGAATTGGCAAAGGTGGCAGCTTGTCCCTGGGCAGCATCTTGATATTCGTGGAAATCCAGGAGACAGCCTGCCACTAAGGAACAAGGGCCTACCTGGTACTGCAAATGCTTCTGCCTGGGGAAAGAAAACCCACAAACCCATGTTCCTAGTCTCAGTTTGCAGAGCTCCATGGGCACTCTCAAAGCAGCCCGAGTTGGCACAGGTGGCAGCTTGTCCCTGGGCGGCATCTTGATATTCGTGGAAATCCAGCAGGCAGCCGGCCCCGAAGGGCCATGGGCCTACCTGGTACTGACAAAGGCTTCTGCCCCGGGAAACAAAACCCACCACCCCATGTTCCTGGTCTCAGTTTGCAGAGCTCCATGGGCACTCTCAAAGCAGCACGAGTTGGCACAGGTGGCAGCTTCTCCCTGGGCGGCATCTTGATATTCGTGGAAATCCAGCAAGTAGCCTACCCCTCAGGAAAGAGGGCCTACCTGGTACTGACAAAAGCTTCTGCCCAGGAAAACAAAACTCAGGAGCCCACGTTCCTGGTCTCACTTTGCAAAGCTCCTTGGGCACTCTCAAAGCAGCACTAGTTGCCACAGGCGGCAGCTTGTCCCTGGGCAGCATCTTGATATTCGTGGAAATCCAGCAGGCGGACGGCCTCGAAGGGCCGAGGGCCTACCTGGTACTGACAAATGCTTCTGCCCGGGGAAACAAAACCCACCACCCCAGGTTCCTGGTCTCAGTGTGAAGAACTCCGTGGGCACTCTCCAAGCAGCCCAAGTTGGCCCAGGTGGCAGCTTGTCCGTGGGCGGCATCTTGATATTCGTGGAAATCCAGCAGGCGGACGGCCCCGAACGGCCGAGGGCCTACCTGGTACTGACAAAGGCTTCTGCCCGGGGAAAGAACACTCACCAGCCCATGTTCCTGGTCTCAGTTTGCAGAGCTCCGTGGGCACTCTCAAAGCAGCCCGAGTTGGCACAGGTGGCAGCTTGTCCTTGGGCAGCATCTTGATATTCGTAGAAATCCAGGAGAAAGCCTGCCCCTAAGGAACAAGGTCCTACCTGGTACTGCAAATGCTTCTGCCTGGGGAAAGAAAACCCACAAAACCATGTTCCTGGTCTCAGTTTGCAGAGCTCCATGGGCACTCTCAAAGCAGCCCTGGTTGGCACAGGTGGCAGCTTGTCCCTGGGCAGCATCTTGATATTTGTGGAAATCCTGCTGCCAGCCTGCCCCGAAGGGCCGAAGGCCTACCTGATACTGACAAAGGCTTCTGCCCGGGGAAACAAAACCCACCTCTCCACGTTCTAGGTCTAAGTTTGCAGAGCTCCATGGGCACTCTCAAAGCAGCCCGAGTTGGCACAGGTGGCAGCTTGTCCCTGGGCAGCATCTTGATATTCGTGAAAATCCAGCAGGCGGACGGCCCCGAAGGGCCGAGGGCCTACCGAGTACTGACAAATGCTTCTGCCTGGGGAAAAAAAACCCGACACCCCACGGTCCTGGTCTCAGTGCGAAGAACTCCGTGGGCACTCTCAAAGCAGCCCGAATTGGCACAGGTGGCAGCTTGTCCCTGGGCGGCATCTTGATATTCGTGGAAATCCAGAGAGCAGGCTACCCCTAAGGAACAAGGTCCTACCTGGTACTGACAAAGGCTTCTGCACGGGAAAACAAAACTCAGAACCCCACGGTCCTGGTCGCAGTTTGCAGAGCTCCGTGGGCACTCTCAAAGCAGCCCGAGTTGGCGCAGGTGGCAGCTTGTCCCTGGGCAGCATCTTGATATTCGTGAAAATCCAGCAGGCGGACGGCCCCGAAGGGCCGAGGGCCTACCGAGTACTGACAAATGCTTCTGCCTGGGGAAACAAAACCCACCACCCCAGGTTCCTGTTCTCTGTGTGAAGAACTCCGTGGGCACTCTCCAAGCAGCCCGGGTTGGCACAGGTGGCAGCTTGTCCCTGGGTGGCATCTTGATATTTGTGGAAATCCAAAAGCAAGCTGGCCCCGAAGGGCCGTGGGCCTACCTGGAACAGACAAAGGCTTCTGCCCAGGGAAACAAAACCCACCACCCCACGTTCCTGGTCTCAGTTTGCAGAGCTCCATGGGCACTCTCAAAGCAGTTCGAGTTTGCACAGGTGGCAGCTTGTCCCTGGGCAGCATCTTGATATTCGTGGAAATCCAGCAGGGGGACGGCCCCGGATGGCCGAGTGCCTATCTGGTACTGACAAAGGCTTCTGCCCGGGGAAAGAAAACTCAGAACCCCACGGTCCTGGTCGCAGTTTGCAGAGCTCCGTGGGCACTCTCAAAGCAGCCCGAGTTGGCACGGCTGGTAGCTTGTCCCTGGGCGGCATCTTGATATTCGTGGAAATGCAGAAGGCAGCAGGCTCCTTAGGGCCGGGGTCCTACCTGGTACTGACAAAGGCTTCTGCCCGGGGAATCAAAACCCGCAACCCCACGATCTAGGTCTAAGTTTGCAGAGCTCCATGGGTACTCCCAAAGCAGCACGAGTTGGCACAGGTGGCAGCTTGTCCCTGGGCGGCATCATGATATACGTGGAAATCCAGCAGGCAGCAGTCTCCTTAGGGCCGAGGGCCTACCTGGTACAGAAAAAGGCTTCTGCCCAGGGAAAGAAAACTCACCAGCCCACGTTCCTGGTCTCAGTTTGCAGAGCTCCATGGGCACTCTCAAAGCAGCACTAGTTGGCACAGCTGGCACCTTGTCCCTGGGCAGCATCTTGATATTCGTGGAAATCCAGCAGGCAGACGGCCCCGAAGGGCCGAGGGCCTACCTGGTACTGCAAATGTTTCTGCCTGGGGAAACAAAACCCACCACCCCAGGTTCCTGTTCTCTGTGTGAAGAACTCCGTGGGCACTCTCCAAGCAGCCCGGGTTGGCACAGGTGGCAGCTTCTCCCTGGGCGGCATCTTGATATTTGTGGAAATCCAAAAGCAAGCTGGCCCCGAAGGGCCGTGGGCCTACCTGGAACAGACAAAGGCTTCTGCCCAGGGAAACAAAACCCACCACCCCACGTTCCTGGTCTCAGTTTGCAGAGCTCCATGGGCACTCTCCAAGCAGCCCGAGTTTGAACAGGTGGCAGCTTGTTCCTGGGCAGCATCTTGATATTCGTGGAAATCCAGCAGGCGGACGGCCCCGGATGGCTGAGGGCCTACCTAGTACAGACAAATGCTCCTGCCCGGGGAAACAAAACCTGGAACCCCACGATCTCGGTCTCGGTTTGCAGAGCTCCATGGATACTCTCAAAGCAGCCCGAGTCGGCACAGGTGGCAGCTTGTCCCTGGGCAGCATCTTGATATTCGTGGAAATCCAGACAGCAGCCTACACCTAAGGAACAAGGTCCTACCTGGTACAGACAAAGGCTTCTGCCCGGGAACACAAAACTCAGTAGCCCACGGTCCTGGTCGCAGTTTGCAGAGCTCCGTGGGCACTCTCAAAGCAGCCTGAGTTGGCACGGGTGGTAGCTTGTCCCTGGGCGGCATCTTGATATTCGTGGAAATGCAGAAGGCAGCAGGCTCCTTACGGCCGGGGTCATACCTGGTACTGACAAAGGCTTCTGCCCTGGGAATCAAAACCCGCAACCCCACGATCTAGGTCTCAGTTTGCAGAGCTCCATGGGCACACTCAAAGCAGCCCGAATTGGCAAAGGTGGCAGCTTGTCCCTGGGCAGCATCTTGATATTCGTGGAAATCCAGGAGACAGCCTGCCACTAAGGAACAAGGGCCTACCTGGGACTGCAAATGCTTCTGCCCGGGGAAAGAAAACCCACAAACCCATGTTCCTAGTCTCAGTTTGCAGAGCTCCATGGGCACTCTCAAAGCATCCCGAGTTGGCACAGGTGGCAGCTTGTCCCTGGGCGGCATCCTCATATTCGTGGAATTCCAGCAGGCAGCCGGCCCCGAAGGGCCATGGCCCTACCTGGTACTGACAAAGGCTTCTGCCCGGGAAACAAAACCCACCACCCCACGTTCCTGGTCTCACTTTGCAAAGCTCCTTGGGCTCTCTCAAAGCAGCACTAGTTGCCACAGGCGGCAGCTTGTCCCTGGGCAGCATCTTGATATTCGTGGAAATCCAGCAGGCGGACGGCCCCGAACGGCCGAGGGCCTACCTGGTACTGACAAAGGCTTCTGCCCGGGGAAAGAACACTCACCAGCCCATGTTCCTGGTCTCAGTTTGCAGAGCTCCGTGGGCACTCTCAAAGCAGCCCGAGTTGGCACAGGTGGCAGCTTGTCCTTGGGCAGCATCTTGATATTCGTGGAAATCCAGGAGACAGCCTGCCCCTAAGGAACAAGGTCCTACCTGGTACTGCAAATGCTTCTGCCTGGGGAAATAAAACCCACAAAACCATGTTCCTGGTCTCAGTTTGCAGAGCTCCATGGGCACTCTCAAAGCAGCCCTGGTTGGCACAGGTGGCAGCTTGTCCCTGGGTGGCATCTTGATATTCGTGGAAATCCAGAGAGCAGCCTACCCCTAAGGATCAAGGGCCTACCTGGTAGTGACAAAGGCTTCTGCCCGGGAAAACAAAACTCAGCACCCCACGTTCCTGGTTTCTTTTTGCAGAGCTCCATGGGCACTCTCAAAGCAGCACTAGTTGGCACGGGTGGCAGCTTGTCCCTGGGCAGCATCTTGATATTCGTGGAAATCCAGCAGGCGGACGGGCACGAAGGGCCGAGGGCCTACCTAGTACTGACAAATGCTTCTGCCTGGGGAAACAAAACCCACCACCCCAGGTTCCTGTTCTCTGTGTGAAGAACTCCGTGGGCACTCTCCAAGCAGCCCGGGTTGGCACAGGTGGCAGCTTGTCCCTGGGCGGCATCTTGATATTTGTGGAAATCCAAAAGCAAGCTGGCCCCGAAGGGCCGTGGGCCTACCTGGAACAGACAAAGGCTTCTGCCCAGGGAAACAAAACCCACCACCCCACGTTCCTGGTCTCAGTTTGCAGAGCTCCATGGGCACTCTCAAAGCAGTTCGAGTTTGCACAGGTGGCAGCTTGTCCCTGGGCAGCATCTTGATATTCGTGGAAATCCAGCAGGGGGACGGCCCCGGATGGCCGAGTGCCTATCTGGTACTGACAAAGGCTTCTGCCCGGGGAAACAAAACCTGGAACCCCACGATCTCGGTCTCGGTTTGCAGAGCTCCGTGGGCACTCTCAAAGCAGCCCGAGTTGGCACGGCTGGTAGCTTGTCCCTGGGCAGCATCTTGATATTCGTGGAAATCCAGACAGCAGCCTACCCATAAGGAACAAGGTCCTACCTGGTACTGACAAAGGCTTCTGCACGGGAAAACAAAACTCAGAACCCCACGGTCCTGGTCGCAGTTTGCAGAGCTCCGTGGGCACTCTCAAAGCAGCCCGAGTTGGCACAGGTGGCAGCTTGTCCCTGGGCAGCATCTTGATATTCGTGAAAATCCAGCAGGCGGACGGCCCCGAAGGGCCGAGGGCCTACCGAGTACTGACAAATGCTTCTGCCTGGGGAAAGAAAAGCCACAAACCCATGTTCCTAGTCTCAGTTTGCAGAGCTCCATGGGCACTCTCAAAGCAGCCCGAGTTGGCACAGGTGGCAGCTTGTCCCTGGGCAGCATCTTCATATTCGTGGAATTCCAGCAGGCAGCCGGCCCCGAAGGGCCATGGCCCTACCTGGTACTGACAAAGGCTTCTGCCCCGGGAAACAAAACCCACCACCCCACGTTCCTGGTCTCAGTTTGCAGAGCTCCATGGGCACTCTCAAAGCAGCACGAGTTGGCACAGGTGGCAGCTTCTCCCTGGGCGGCATCTTGATATTCGTGGAAATCCAGCAAGTAGCCTACCCCTAAGGAAAGAGGGCCTACCTGGTACAGACAAAGGCTTCTGCCCAGGAAAACAAAACTCAGTAGCCCACGTTCCTGGTCTCACTTTGCAAAGCTCCTTGGGCACTCTCAAAGCAGCACTAGTTGCCACAGGCGGCAGCTTGTCCCTGGGCAGCATCTTGATATTCGTGGAAATCCAGCAGGCGGACGGCCCCGAAGGGCCGAGGGCCTACCTGGTACTGACAAAGGCTTCTGCCCGGGGAAAGAACACTCACCAGCCCATGTTCCTGGTCTCAGTTTGCAGAGCTCCGTGGGCACTCTCAAAGCAGCCCGAGTTGGCACAGGTGGCAGCTTGTCCTTGGGCAGCATCTTGATATTCGTGGAAATCCAGGAGACAGCCTGCCCCTAAGGAACAAGGTTCTACCTGGTACTGCAAATGCTTCTGCCTGGGGAAATAAAACCCACAAAACCATGTTCCTGGTCTCAGTTTGCAGAGCTCCATGGGCACTCTCAAAGCAGCCCTGGTTGGCACAGGTGGCAGCTTGTCCCTGGGCGGCATCTTGATATTCGTGGAAATCCAGAGAGCAGCCTACCCCTAAGGAACAAGGGCCTACCTGGTAGTGACAAATGCCTCTGCCCGGGAAAACAAAACTCAGCACCCCACGTTCCTGGTTTCTTTTTGCAGAGCTCCATGGGCACTCTCAAAGCAGCACTAGTTGGCACGGGTGGCAGCTTGTCCCTGGGCAGCATCTTGATATTCGTGGAAATCCAGCAGGCGGACGGCCACGAATGGCCGAGGACCTACCTAGTACTGACAAATGCTTCTGCCTGGGGAAACAAAACCCACCACCCCAGGTTCCTGTTCTCTGTGTGAAGAACTCCGTGGGCACTCTCCAAGCAGCCCGGGTTGGCACAGGTGGCAGCTTGTCCCTGGGTGGCATCTTGATATTTGTGGAAATCCAAAAGCAAGCTGGCCCCGAAGGGCCGTGGGCCTACCTGGAACAGACAAAGGCTTCTGCCCAGGGAAACAAAACCCACCACCCCACGTTCCTGGTCTCAGTTTGCAGAGCTCCATGGGCACTCTCAAAGCAGTTCGAGTTTGCACAGGTGGCAGCTTGTCCCTGGGCAGCATCTTGATATTCGTGGAAATCCAGCAGGGGGACGGCCCCGGATGGCCGAGTGCCTATCTGGTACTGACAAAGGCTTCTGCCCGGGGAAACAAAACCTGGAACCCCACGATCTCGGTCTCGGTTTGCAGAGCTCCGTGGGCACTCTCAAAGCAGCCCGAGTTGGCACGGCTGGTAGCTTGTCCCTGGGCAGCATCTTGATATTCGTGAAAATCCAGCAGGCGGACGGCCCCGAAGGGCCGAGGGCCTACCGAGTACTGACAAATGCTTCTGCCTGGGGAAAGTAAACCCACAAACCCATGTTCCTGGTCTCAGTTTGCAGAGCTCCATGGGCACTCTCAAAGCAGCCCTGGTTGGCACAGGTGGCAGCTTGTCCCTGGGCGGCATCTTGATATTCGTGGAAATCCAGAGAGCAGCCTACCCCTAAGGATCAAGGGCCTACCTGGTAGTGACAAAGGCTTCTGCCCGGGAAAACAAAACTCAGCACCCCACGTTCCTGGTTTCTTTTTGCAGAGCTCCATGGGCACTCTCAAAGCAGCACTAGTTGGCACGGGTGGCAGCTTGTCCCTGGGCAGCATCTTGATATTCGTGGAAATCCAGCAGGCGGACGGCCACGAAGGGCCGAGGGCCTACCTAGTACTGACAAATGCTTCTGCCTGGGGAAACAAAACCCACCACCCCAGGTTCCTGTTCTCTGTGTGAAGAACTCCGTGGGCACTCTCCAAGCAGCCCGGGTTGGCACAGGTGGCAGCTTGTCCCTGGGTGGCATCTTGATATTTGTGGAAATCCAAAAGCAAGCTGGCCCCGAAGGGCCGTGGGCCTACCTGGAACAGACAAAGGCTTCTGCCCAGGGAAACAAAACCCACCACCCCACGTTCCTGGTCTCAGTTTGCAGAGCTCCATGGGCACTCTCAAAGCAGTTCGAGTTTGCACAGGTGGCAGCTTGTCCCTGGGCAGCATCTTGATATTCGTGGAAATCCAGACAGCAGCCTACCCATAAGGAACAAGGTCCTACCTGGTACTGACAAAGGCTTCTGCATGGGAAAACAAAACTCAGAACCCCACGGTCCTGGTCGCAGTTTGCAGAGCTCCGTGGGCACTCTCAAAGCAGCCCGAGTTGGCACAGGTGGCAGCTTGTCCCTGGGCAGCATCTTGATATTCGTGAAAATCCAGCAGGCGGACGGCCCCGAAGGGCCGAGGGCCTACCGAGTACTGACAAATGCTTCTGCCTGGGGAAAGAAAAGCCACAAACCCATGTTCCTAGTCTCAGTTTGCAGAGCTCCATGGGCACTCTCAAAGCAGCCCGAGTTGGCACAGGTGGCAGCTTGTCCCTGGGCAGCATCTTCATATTCGTGGAATTCCAGCAGGCAGCCGGCCCCGAAGGGCCATGGCCCTACCTGGTACTGACAAAGGCTTCTGCCCCGGGAAACAAAACCCACCACCCCACGTTCCTGGTCTCAGTTTGCAGAGCTCCATGGGCACTCTCAAAGCAGCACGAGTTGGCACAGGTGCTAGCTTCTCCCTGGGCGGCATCTTGATATTCGTGGAAATCCAGCAAGTAGCCTACCCCTAAGGAAAGAGGGCCTACCTGGTACAGACAAAGGCTTCTGCCCAGGAAAACAAAACTCAGTAGCCCACGTTCCTGGTCTCACTTTGCAAAGCTCCTTGGGCACTCTCAAAGCAGCACTAGTTGCCACAGGCGGCAGCTTGTCCCTGGGCAGCATCTTGATATTCGTGGAAATCCAGCAGGCGGACGGCCCCGAAGGGCCGAGGGCCTACCTGGTACTGACAAAGGCTTCTGCCCGGGGAAAGAACACTCACCAGCCCATGTTCCTGGTCTCAGTTTGCAGAGCTCCGTGGGCACTCTCAAAGCAGCCCGAGTTGGCACAGGTGGCAGCTTGTCCTTGGGCAGCATCTTGATATTCGTGGAAATCCAGGAGACAGCCTGCCCCTAAGGAACAAGGTTCTACCTGGTACTGCAAATGCTTCTGCCTGGGGAAATAAAACCCACAAAACCATGTTCCTGGTCTCAGTTTGCAGAGCTCCATGGGCACTCTCAAAGCAGCCCTGGTTGGCACAGGTGGCAGCTTGTCCCTGGGCGGCATCTTGATATTCGTGGAAATCCAGAGAGCAGCCTACCCCTAAGGAACAAGGGCCTACCTGGTAGTGACAAATGCCTCTGCCCGGGAAAACAAAACTCAGCACCCCACGTTCCTGGTTTCTTTTTGCAGAGCTCCATGGGCACTCTCAAAGCAGCACTAGTTGGCACGGGTGGCAGCTTGTCCCTGGGCAGCATCTTGATATTCGTGGAAATCCAGCAGGCGGACGGCCACGAATGGCCGAGGACCTACCTAGTACTGACAAATGCTTCTGCCTGGGGAAACAAAACCCACCACCCCAGGTTCCTGTTCTCTGTGTGAAGAACTCCGTGGGCACTCTCCAAGCAGCCCGGGTTGGCACAGGTGGCAGCTTGTCCCTGGGTGGCATCTTGATATTTGTGGAAATCCAAAAGCAAGCTGGCCCCGAAGGGCCGTGGGCCTACCTGGAACAGACAAAGGCTTCTGCCCAGGGAAACAAAACCCACCACCCCACGTTCCTGGTCTCAGTTTGCAGAGCTCCATGGGCACTCTCAAAGCAGTTCGAGTTTGCACAGGTGGCAGCTTGTCCCTGGGCAGCATCTTGATATTCGTGGAAATCCAGCAGGGGGACGGCCCCGGATGGCCGAGTGCCTATCTGGTACTGACAAAGGCTTCTGCCCGGGGAAACAAAACCTGGAACCCCACGATCTCGGTCTCGGTTTGCAGAGCTCCGTGGGCACTCTCAAAGCAGCCCGAGTTGGCACGGCTGGTAGCTTGTCCCTGGGCAGCATCTTGATATTCGTGGAAATCCAGACAGCAGCCTACCCATAAGGAACAAGGGCCTACCTGGTACTGACAAAGGCTTCTGCACGGGAAAACAAAACTCAGAACCCCACGGTCCTGGTCGCAGTTTGCAGAGCTCCGTGGGCACTCTCAAAGCAGCCCGAGTTGGCACAGGTGGCAGCTTGTCCCTGGGCGGCATCATGATATACGTGGAAATCCAGCAGGCAGCATTCTCCTTAGGGCCGAGGGCCTACCTGGTACAGAAAAAGGCTTCTGCCCAGGGAAAGAAAACTCACCAACCCACGTTCCTGGTCTCAGTTTGCAGAGCTCCATGGGCACTCTCAAAGCAGCACTAGTTGGCACAGGTGGCAGCTTGTCCCTGGGCGGCATCTTGATATTCGTGGAAATGCAGAAGGCAGCAGGCTCCTTACGGCCGGGGTCATACCTGGTACTGAAAAAGGCTTCTGCCCGGGGAATCAAAACCCGCAACCCCACGATCTAGGTCTCAGTTTGCAGAGCTCCGTGGGCACACTCAAAGCAGCCGGAATTGGCAAAGGTGGCAGCTTGTCCCTGGGCAGCATCTTGATATTCGTGGAAATCCAGCAGGCAGCCTGCCCCTAAGGAACAAGGGCCTACCTGGTACGGACAAATGCTTCTGCCTGGGGAAAGAAAACCCACAAACCCATGTTCCAAGTCTCAGTTTGCAGAGCTCCATGGGCACTCTCAAAGCAGCCCGAGTTGGCACAGGTGGCAGCTTTTCCCTGGGCGGCATCTTCATATTCGTGGAATTCCAGCAGGCACCCCGCCCCGAAGGGCCATGGGCCTACCTGGTACTGACAAAGGCTTCTGCCCGGGGAAACAAAACCCACCACCCCACGTTCCTGGTCTCAGTTTGCAGAGCTCCATGGGCAATCTCAAAGAAGATCGAGTTGGCACAGGTGGCAGCTTTTCCCTGGGCGGCATCTTGATATTCGTGGAAATCCAGAGAGCAGCCTACCCCTAAGGAACAAGGGCCTTCCTGGTCGTGACAAAGGCTTCTGCCCAGGAAAACAAAACTCAGTAGCCCACGTTCCTGGTCTCAGTTTGCAAAGCTCCATGGGCACTCTCAAAGCAGCACTAGTTGCCACAGGCGGCAGCTTGTCCCTGGGCAGCATCTTGATATTCGTGGAAATCCAGCAGGCAGACGGCCTCGAAGGGCCGAGGGTCTACCTGGTACTGACAAAGGCTTCTGCCCGGGGAAACAAAACCCACAACCCCACGTTCCTGGTCTCAGTGTGAAGAACTCCGTGGGCACTCTCCAAGCAGCCCGGGTTGGCCCAGGTGGCAGCTTGTCCTTGGGCGGCATCTTGATATTCGTGGAAATCCAGCAGGCGGACAGCCCCGAAGGGCCGAGAGCCTACCTGGTACTGACAAAGGCTTCTGCCCGGGGAAAGAACACTCACCAGCCCATGTTCCTGGTCTCAGTTTGCAGAGCTCCATGGGCACTCTCAAAGCAGCCCGAGTTGGCACAGCTGGCAGCTTGTCCCTGGGCAGCATCTTGATATTCGTGGAAATCCAGGAGACAGCCTGCCCCTAAGGAACAAGGTCCTACCTGGTACTGCAAATGCTTCTACCTGGGGAAAGAAAACCCACAAAACCATGTTTCTGGTCTCAGTTTGCAGAGCTCCATGGGCACTCTCAAAGCAGCCCAAGTTGTCACGGGTGGTAGCTTGTCCCTGGGCGGCATCTTGATATTCGTGGAAATGCAGAAGGCAGCAGGCTCCTTAGGGCCGGGGTCCTACCTGGTACTGACAAAGGCTTCTGCCCGGGGAATCAAAACCCGCAACCCCACGATCTAGGTCTAAGTTTGCAGAGCTCCATGGGTACTCCCAAAGCAGCACGAGTTGGCACAGGTGGCAGCTTGTCCCTGGGCGGCATCATGATATACGTGGAAATCCAGCAGGCAGCATGCTCCTTAGGGCCAAGAGCCTACCTGGTACTGACAAAGTCTTCTGCCCGGAGAAAGAAAACTCACCAGCCCACGTTCCTGGTCGCAGTTTGCAGAGCTCCGTGGGCACTCTCAAAGCAGCCCGAGTTGGCACGGGTGGCAGCTTGCCCCTGGGCAGCATCTTGATATTCGTTCAAATCCAGCAGGGAGCAGGCTCCTTAAGGCCGAGGGCCTAGCTTGTACTGAAAAATGCTTCTGCCCTGGGAATCAAAACCCACCACCCCACGATCTAGGTCTCAGGTTGCAGAGCTCCATGGGCACTCTCAAAGCAGCCCGAGTTGGCACAGGTGGCAGCTTGTCCCTGCGCGGCATCTTGATATTCTTTGAAATCCAGCAGGCAGCCGGCCCCGAAGGGCCATGGGCCTACCTGGTACTGACAAAGGCTTCTGCCCGGGGAAACAAAACCCACCACCCCACGTTCCTGGTCTCAGTTTGCAGAGCTCCATGGGCACTCTCAAAGCAGCACGAGTTGGCACAGGTGGCAGCTTCTCCCTGGGCGGCATCTTGATATTCGTGGAAATCCAGCAAGTACCCTACCCCTAAGGAAATAGGGCCTACCTGGTACAGACAAAGGCTTCTGCTCAGGAAAACAAAACTCAGTAGCCCAAGTTCCTAGTCTCACTTTGCAAAGCTCCTTGGGCTCTCTCAAAGCAGCACTAGTTGCCACAGGCGGCAGCTTGTCCCTGGGCAGCATCTTGATATTCGTGGAAATCCAGGAGGCGGACGGCCTCGAAGGGCCGAGGGCCTACCTGGTACTGACAAATGCTTCTGCCCGGGGAAACAAAACCCACCACCCCAGGTTCCTGGTCTCAGTGTGAAGAACTCCGTGGGCACTCTCCAAGCAGCCCGGGTTGGCCCAGGTGGCAGCTTGTCCCTGGGCGGCATCTTGATATTCGTGGAAATCCAGCAGGCGGACGGCCCCTAAGGAACAAGGTCCTACCTGGTACTGCAAATGCTTCTGCCTGGGGAAAGAAAACCCACAAAACTCTGTTCCTGGTCTCAGTTTGCAGAGCTCCATGGGCACTCTCAAAGCAGCCCGAGTTGGCACAGGTGGCAGCTTGTCCCTGGGCGGCATCATGATATACGTGGAAATCCAGCAGGCAGCAGTCTCCTTAGGGCCGAGGGCCTACCTGGTACAGAAAAAGGCTTCTGCCCAGGGAAAGAAAACTCACCAGCCCACGTTCCTGGTCTCAGTTTGCAGAGCTCCATGGGCACTCTCAAAGCAGCACTAGTTGGCACAGCTGGCAGCTTGTCCCTGGGCGGCATCTTGATATTCGTGGAAATCCAGCAGGCAGACGGACCCGAAGGGCCATGGGCCTACCTGGTACTGACATAGGCTTCTGCCCGGGAAAACAAAACTCAGCACCCCGCGTTCCGGGTTTCTTTTTGCAGAGCTCCATGGGCACTCTCAAAGCAGCACTAGTTGGCACAGCTGGCAGCTTGTCCCTGGGCAGCATCTTGATATTCGTGGAAATCCAGCAGGTGGACGGCCCCGAAGGGCCGAGGGCCTACCTAGTACTGACAAATGCTTCTGCCTGGGGAAACAAAACCCACCACCCAAGGTTCCTGTTCTCTGTGTGAAGAACTCCGTGGGCACTCTCCAAGCAGCCCGGGTTGGCACAGGTGGCAGCTTGTCCCTGGGTGGCATCTTGATATTTGTGGAAATCCAAAAGGAAGCTGGCCCCGAAGGGCCGTGGGCCTACCTGGAACAGACAAAGGCTTCTGCCCAGGGAAACAAAACCCACCACCCCACGTTCCTGGTCTCAGTTTGCAGAGCTCCATGGGCACTCTCCAAGCAGCCCGAGTTTGAACAGTTGGCAGCTTGTTCCTGGGCAGCATCTTGATATTCGTGGAAATCCAGCAGGCGGACGGCCCCGGATGGCCGAGGGCCTACCTAGTACAGACAAATGCTCCTGCCCGGGGAAACAAAACCTGGAACCCCACGATCTCGGTCTCGGTTTGCAGAGCTCCATGGATACTCTCAAAGCAGCCCGAGTCGGCACAGGTGGCAGCTTGTCCCTGGGCAGCATCTTGATATTCGTGGAAATCCAGACAGCAGCCTACACCTAAGGAACAAGGTCCTACCTGGTACAGACAAAGGCTTGTGCCCGGGAACACAAAACTCAGTAGCCCACGGTCCTGGTCGCAGTTTGCAGAGCTCCGTGGGCACTCTCAAAGCAGCCTGAGTTGGCACGGGTGGTAGCTTGTCCCTGGGCGGCATCTTGATATTCGTGGAAATGCAGAAGGCAGCAGGCTCCTTACGGCCGGGGTCATACCTGGTACTGACAAAGGCTTCTGCCCTGGGAATCAAAACCCGCAACCCCACGATCTAGGTCTCAGTTTGCAGAGCTCCATGGGCACACGCAAAGCAGCCCGAATTGGCAAAGGTGGCAGCTTGTCCCTGGGCAGCATCTTGATATTCGTGGAAATCCAGGAGACAGCCTGCCACTAAGGAACAAGGGCCTACCTGGTACTGCAAATGCTTCTGCCTGGGGAAAGAAAACCCACAAACCCATGTTCCTAGTCTCAGTTTGCAGAGCTCCATGGGCACTCTCAAAGCAGCCCGAGTTGGCACAGGTGGCAGCTTGTCCCTGGGCGGCATCTTCATATTCGTGGAATTCCAGCAGGCAGCCGGCCCCGAAGGGCCATGGCCCTACCTGGTACTGACAAAGGCTTCTGCCCGGGAAACAAAACCCACCACCCCACGTTCCTGGTCTCACTTTGCAAAGCTCCTTGGGCACTCTCAAAGCAGCACTAGTTGGCACAGCTGGCAGCTTGTCCCTGGGCAGCATCTTGATATTCGTGGAAATCCAGCAGGCGGACGGCCCCGAACGGCCGAGGGCCTACCTGGTACTGACAAAGGCTTCTGCCCGGGGAAAGAACACTCACCAGCCCATGTTCCTGGTCTCAGTTTGCAGAGCTCCGTGGGCACTCTCAAAGCAGCCCGGGTTGGCACAGGTGGCAGCTTGTCCCTGGGCAGCATCTTGATATTCGTGGAAATCCAGCAGGCGGACGGCCACGAAGGGCCGAGGGCCTACCTAGTACTGACAAATGCTTCTGCCTGGGGAAACAAAACCCACCACCCCAGGTTCCTGTTCTCTGTGTGAAGAACTCCGTGGGCACTCTCCAAGCAGCCCGGGTTGGCACAGGTGGCAGCTTGTCCCTGGGTGGCATCTTGATATTTGTGGAAATCCAAAAGCAAGCTGGCCCCGAAGTGCCGTGGGCCTACCTGGAACAGACAAAGGCTTCTGCCTGGGGAAACAAAACCCACCACCCCACGTTCCTGGTCTCAGTTTGCAGAGCTCCATGGGCACTCTCAAAGCAGTTCGAGTTTGCACAGGTGGCAGCTTGTCCCTGGGCAGCATCTTGATATTCGTGGAAATCCAGCAGGGGGACGGCCCCGGATGGCCGAGTGCCTATCTGGTACTGACAAAGGCTTCTGCCCGGGGAAACAAAACCTGGAACCCCACGATCTCGGTCTCGGTTTGCAGAGCTCCGTGGGCACTCTCAAAGCAGCCCGAGTTGGCACGGCTGGTAGCTTGTCCCTGGGCAGCATCTTGATATTCGTGGAAATCCAGACAGCAGCCTACCCATAAGGAACAAGGTCCTACCTGGTACTGACAAAGGCTTCTGCACGGGAAAACAAAACTCAGAACCCCACGGTCCTGGTCGCAGTTTGCAGAGCTCCGTGGGCACTCTCAAAGCAGCCCGAGTTGGCACAGGTGGCAGCTTGTCCCTGGGCGGCATCATGATATTTGTGGAAATCCAGCAGGCAGCATTCTCCTTAGGGCCGAGGGCCTACCTGGTACAGAAAAAGGCTTCTGCCCAGGGAAAGAAAACTCACCAACCCACGTTCCTGGTCTCAGTTTGCAGAGCTCCATGGGCACTCTCAAAGCAGCACTAGTTGGCACAGCTGGCAGCTTGTCCCTGGGCGGCATCTTGATATTCGTGGAAATCCAGCAGGCAGACGGACCCGAAGGGCCATGGGCCTACCTGGTACTGACATAGGCTTCTGCCCGGGAAAACAAAACTCAGCACCCCGCGTTCCGGGTTTCTTTTTGCAGAGCTCCATGGGCACTCTCAAAGCAGCACTAGTTGGCACAGCTGGCAGCTTGTCCCTGGGCAGCATCTTGATATTCGTGGAAATCCAGCAGGTGGACGGCCCCGAAGGGCCGAGGGCCTACCTAGTACTGACAAATGCTTCTGCCTGGGAAAACAAAACCCACCACCCCAGGTTCCTGTTCTCTGTGTGAAGAACTCCGTGGGCACTCTGCAAGCAGCCCGGGTTGGCACAGGTGGCAGCTTGTCCCTGGGCGGCATCTTGATATTTGTGGAAATCCAAAAGGAAGCTGGCCCCGAAGGGCCGTGGGCCTACCTGGAAGAGACAAATGCTCCTGCCCGGGGAAACAAAACTCAGAACCCCACGGTCCTGGTCGCAGTTTGCAGAGCTCCGTGGGCACTCTCAAAGCAGCCCGAGTTGGCACGGCTGGTAGCTTGTCCCTGGGCGGCATCATGATATACGTGGAAATCCAGCAGGCAGCAGTCTCCTTAGGGCCGAGGGCCTACCTGGTACAGAAAAAGGCTTCTGCCCAGGGAAAGAAAACTCACCAGCCCACGTTCCTGGTCTCAGTTTGCAGAGCTCCATGGGCACTCTCAAAGCAGCACTAGTTGGCACAGCTGGCAGCTTGTCCCTGGGCGGCATCTTGATATTCGTGGAAATCCAGCAGGCAGACGGACCCGAAGGGCCATGGGCCTACCTGGTACTGACATAGGCTTCTGCCCAGGAAAACAAAACTCAGCACCCCGCGTTCCGGGTTTCTTTTTGCAGAGCTCCATGGGCACTCTCAAAGCAGCACTAGTTGGCACAGCTGGCAGCTTGTCCCTGGGCAGCATCTTGATATTCGTGGAAATCCAGCAGGTGGACGGCCCCGAAGGGCCGAGGGCCTACCTGGTACTGCAAATGTTTCTGCCTGGGGAAACAAAACCCACCACCCCAGGTTCCTGTTCTCTGTGTGAAGAACTCCGTGGGCACTCTCCAAGCAGCCCGGGTTGGCACAGGTGGCAGCTTGTCCCTGGGCGGCATCTTGATATTTGTGGAAATCCAAAAGCAAGCTGGCCCCGAAGGGCCGTGGGCCTACCTGGAACAGACAAAGGCTTCTGCCCAGGGAAACAAAACCCACCACCCCACGTTCCTGGTCTCAGTTTGCAGAGCTCCATGGGCACTCTCCAAGCAGCCCGAGTTTGAACAGGTGGCAGCTTGTTCCTGGGCAGCATCTTGATATTCGTGGAAATCCAGCAGGCGGACGGCCCCGGATGGCCGAGGGCCTACCTAGTACAGACAAATGCTCCTGCCCGGGGAAACAAAACCTGGAACCCCACGATCTCGGTCTCGGTTTGCAGAGCTCCATGGATACTCTCAAAGCAGCCCGAGTCGGCACAGGTGGCAGCTTGTCCCTGGGCAGCATCTTGATATTCGTGGAAATCCCGACAGCAGCCTACACCTAAGGAACAAGGTCCTACCTGGTACAGACAAAGGCTTCTGCCCGGGAACACAAAACTCAGTAGCCCACGGTCCTGGTCGCAGTTTGCAGAGCTCCGTGGGCACTCTCAAAGCAGCCTGAGTTGGCACGGGTGGTAGCTTGTCCCTGGGCGGCATCTTGATATTCGTGGAAATGCAGAAGGCAGCAGGCTCCTTACGGCCGGGGTCATACCTGGTACTGACAAAGGCTTCTGCCCTGGGAATCAAAACCCGCAACCCCACGATCTAGGTCTCAGTTTGCAGAGCTCCATGGGCACACTCAAAGCAGCCCGAATTGGCAAAGGTGGCAGCTTGTCCCTGGGCAGCATCTTGATATTCGTGGAAATCCAGGAGACAGCCTGCCACTAAGGAACAAGGGCCTACCTGGGACTGCAAATGCTTCTGCCTGGGGAAAGAAAACCCACAAACCCATGTTCCTAGTCTCAGTTTGCAGAGCTCCATGGGCACTCTCAAAGCAGCCCGAGTTGGCACAGGTGGCAGCTTGTCCCTGGGCGGCATCCTCATATTCGTGGAATTCCAGCAGGCAGCCGGCCCCGAAGGGCCATGGCCCTACCTGGTACTGACAAAGGCTTCTGCCCGGGAAACAAAACCCACCACCCCACGTTCCTGGTCTCACTTTGCAAAGCTCCTTGGGCACTCTCAAAGCAGCACTAGTTGCCACAGGCGGCAGCTTGTCCCTGGGCAGCATCTTGATATTCGTGGAAATCCAGCAGGCGGACGGCCCCGAACGGCCGAGGGCCTACCTGGTACTGACAAAGGCTTCTGCCCGGGGAAAGAACACTCACCAGCCCATGTTCCTGGTCTCAGTTTGCAGAGCTCCGTGGGCACTCTCAAAGCAGCCCGAGTTGGCACAGCTGGCAGCTTGTCCCTGGGCAGCATCTTGATATTCGTGGAAATCCAGGAGACAGCCTGCCCCTAAGGAACAAGGTCCTACCTGGTACTGCAAATGCTTCTGCCTGGGGAAATAAAACCCACAAAACCATGTTCCTGGTCTCAGTTTGCAGAGCTCCATGGGCACTCTCAAAGCAGCCCTGGTTGGCACAGGTGGCAGCTTGTCCCTGGGCGGCATCTTGATATTCGTGGAAATCCAGAGAGCAGCCTACCCCTAAGGATCAAGGGCCTACCTGGTAGTGACAAAGGCTTCTGCCCGGGAAAACAAAACTCAGCACCCCACGTTCCTGGTTTCTTTTTGCAGAGCTCCATGGGCACTCTCAAAGCAGCACTAGTTGGCACGGGTGGCAGCTTGTCCCTGGGCAGCATCTTGATATTCGTGGAAATCCAGCAGGCGGACGGCCACGAAGGGCCGAGGGCCTACCTAGTACTGACAAATGCTTCTGCCTGGGGAAACAAAACCCACCACCCCAGGTTCCTGTTCTCTGTGTGAAGAACTCCGTGGGCACTCTCCAAGCAGCCCGGGTTGGCACAGGTGGCACCTTGTCCCTGGGTGGCATCTTGATATTTGTGGAAATCCAAAAGCAAGCTGGCCCCGAAGGGCCGTGGGCCTACCTGGAACAGACAAAGGCTTCTGCCCAGGGAAACAAAACCCACCACCCCACGTTCCTGGTCTCAGTTTGCAGAGCTCCATGGGCACTCTCAAAGCAGTTCGAGTTTGCACAGGTGGCAGCTTGTCCCTGGGCAGCATCTTGATATTCGTGGAAATCCAGCAGGGGGACGGCCCCGGATGGCCGAGTGCCTATCTGGTACTGACAAAGGCTTCTGCCCGGGGAAACAAAACCTGGAACCCCACGATCTCGGTCTCGGTTTGCAGAGCTCCGTGGGCACTCTCAAAGCAGCCCGAGTTGGCACGGCTGGTAGCTTGTCCCTGGGCAGCATCTTGATATTCGTGAAAATCCAGCAGGCGGACGGCCCCGAAGGGCCGAGGGCCCACCGAGTACTGACAAATGCTTCTGCCTGGGGAAAGTAAACCCACAAACCCATGTTCCTGGTCTCAGTTTGCAGAGCTCCATGGGCACTCTCAAAGCAGCCCTGGTTGGCACAGGTGGCAGCTTGTCCCTGGGCGGCATCTTGATATTCGTGGAAATCCAGAGAGCAGCCTACCCCTAAGGATCAAGGGCCTACCTGGTAGTGACAAAGGCTTCTGCCCGGGAAAACAAAACTCAGCACCCCACGTTCCTGGTTTCTTTTTGCAGAGCTCCATGGGCACTCTCAAAGCAGCACTAGTTGGCACGGGTGGCAGCTTGTCCCTGGGCGGCATCTTGATATTCGTGGAAATGCAGAAGGCAGCAGGCTCCTTACGGCCGGGGTCATACCTGGTACTGACAAAGGCTTCTGCCCTGGGAATCAAAACCCGCAACCCCACGATCTAGGTCTCAGTTTGCAGAGCTCCATGGGCACACGCAAAGCAGCCCGAATTGGCAAAGGTGGCAGCTTGTCCCTGGGCAGCATCTTGATATTCGTGGAAATCCAGGAGACAGCCTGCCACTAAGGAACAAGGGCCTACCTGGTACTGCAAATGCTTCTGCCTGGGGAAAGAAAACCCACAAACCCATGTTCCTAGTCTCAGTTTGCAGAGCTCCATGGGCACTCTCAAAGCAGCCCGAGTTGGCACAGGTGGCAGCTTGTCCCTGGGCGGCATCTTCATATTCGTGGAATTCCAGCAGGCAGCCGGCCCCGAAGGGCCATGGCCCTACCTGGTACTGACAAAGGCTTCTGCCCGGGAAACAAAACCCACCACCCCACGTTCCTGGTCTCACTTTGCAAAGCTCCTTGGGCACTCTCAAAGCAGCACTAGTTGGCACAGCTGGCAGCTTGTCCCTGGGCAGCATCTTGATATTCGTGGAAATCCAGCAGGCGGACGGCCCCGAACGGCCGAGGGCCTACCTGGTACTGACAAAGGCTTCTGCCCGGGGAAAGAACACTCACCAGCCCATGTTCCTGGTCTCAGTTTGCAGAGCTCCGTGGGCACTCTCCAAGCAGCCCGGGTTGGCACAGGTGGCAGCTTGTCCCTGGGTGGCATCTTGATATTTGTGGAAATCCAAAAGCAAGCTGGCCCCGAAGGGCCGTGGGCCTACCTGGAACAGACAAAGGCTTCTGCCCAGGGAAACAAAACCCACCACCCCACGTTCCTGGTCTCAGTTTGCAGAGCTCCATGGGCACTCTCAAAGCAGTTCGAGTTTGCACAGGTGGCAGCTTGTCCCTGGGCAGCATCTTGATATTCGTGGAAATCCAGCAGGGGGACGGCCCCGGATGGCTGAGTGCCTATCTGGTACTGACAAAGGCTTCTGCCCGGGGAAACAAAACCTGGAACCCCACGATCTCGGTCTCGGTGTGCAGAGCTCCGTGGGCACTCTCAAAGCAACCCGAGTTGGCACGGCTGGTAGCTTGTCCCTGGGCAGCATCTTGATATTCGTGGAAATCCAGACAGCAGCCTACCCATAAGGAACAAGGTCCTACCTGGTACTGACAAAGGCTTCTGCACGGGAAAACAAAACTCAGAACCCCACGGTCCTGGTCGCAGTTTGCAGAGCTCCGTGGGCACTCTCAAAGCAGCCCGAGTTGGCACAGGTGGCAGCTTGTCCCTGGGCAGCATCTTGATATTCGTGAAAATCCAGCAGGCGGATGGCCCCGAAGGGCCGAGGGCCTACCGAGTACTGACAAATGCTTCTGCCTGGGGAAAGAAAACCCACAAACCCATGTTCCTAGTCTCAGTTTGCAGAGCTCCATGGGCACTCTCAAAGCAGCCCGAGTTGGCACAGGTGGCAGCTTGTCCCTGGGCGGCATCTTCATATTCGTGGAAATCCAGCAGGCGGACGGCCCCTAAGGAACAAGGTCCTACCTGGTACTGCAAATGCTTCTGCCTGGGGAAAGAAAACCCACAAAACTCTGTTCCTGGTCTCAGTTTGCAGAGCTCCATGGGCACTCTCAAAGCAGCCCTGGTTGGCACAGGTGGCAGCTTGTCCCTGGGCAGCATCTTGATATTCGTTCAAATCCAGCAGGGAGCAGCCTCCTTATGGCCGAGGGCCTACCTGGTACTGAAAAATGCTTCTGCCTGGGGAATCAAAACCCACCACCCCACGATCTAGGTCTCAGTTTGCAGAGCTCCATGGGCACTCTCAAAGCAGCCCGAGTTGGCACAGGTGGCAGCTTGTCCCTGGGCGGCATCATGATATACGTGGAAATCCAGCAGGCAGCAATCTCCTTAGGGCCGAGGGCCTACCTGGTACAGAAAAAGGCTTCTGCCCAGGGAAAGAAAACTCACCAGCCCACGTTCCTGGTCTCAGTTTGCAGAGCTCCATGGGCACTCTCAAAGCAGCCCGAATTGGCAAAGGTGGCAGCTGGTCCCTGGGCAGCATCTTGATATTCGTGGAAATCCAGGAGACAGCCTGCCACTAAGGAACAAGGGCCTACCTGGGACTGCAAATGCTTCTGCCTGGGGAAAGAAAACCCACAAACCCATGTTCCTAGTCTCAGTTTGCAGAGCTCCATGGGCACTCTCAAAGCAGCCCGAGTTGGCACAGGTGGCAGCTTGTCCCTGGGCGGCATCCTCATATTCGTGGAATTCCAGCAGGCAGCCGGCCCCGAAGGGCCATGGCCCTACCTGGTACTGACAAAGGCTTCTGCCCGGGAAACAAAACCCACCACCCCACGTTCCTGGTCTCACTTTGCAAAGCTCCTTGGGCACTCTCAAAGCAGCACTAGTTGCCACAGGCGGCAGCTTGTCCCTGGGCAGCATCTTGATATTCGTGGAAATCCAGCAGGCGGACGGCCCCGAACGGCCGAGGGCCTACCTGGTACTGACAAAGGCTTCTGCCCGGGGAAAGAACACTCACCAGCCCATGTTCCTGGTCTCAGTTTGCAGAGCTCCGTGGGCACTCTCAAAGCAGCCCGAGTTGGCACAGGTGGCAGCTTGTCCTTGGGCAGCATCTTGATATTCGTGGAAATCCAGGAGACAGCCTGCCCCTAAGGAACAAGGTCCTACCTGGTACTGCAAATGCTTCTGCCTGGGGAAATAAAACCCACAAAACCATGTTCCTGGTCTCAGTTTGCAGAGCTCCATGGGCACTCTCAAAGCAGCCCTGGTTGGCACAGGTGGCAGCTTGTCCCTGGGCGGCATCTTGATATTCGTGGAAATCCAGAGAGCAGCCTACCCCTAAGGATCAAGGGCCTACCTGGTAGTGACAAAGGCTTCTGCCCGGGAAAACAAAACTCAGCACCCCACGTTCCTGGTTCTTTTTGCAGAGCTCCATGGGCACTCTCAAAGCAGCACTAGTTGGCACGGGTGGCAGCTTGTCCCTGGGCAGCATCTTGATATTCGTGGAAATCCAGCAGGCGGACGGCCACGAAGGGCCGAGGGCCTACCTAGTACTGACAAATGCTTCTGCCTGGGGAAACAAAACCCACCACCCCAGGTTCCTGTTCTCTGTGTGAAGAACTCCGTGGGCACTCTCCAAGCAGCCCGGGTTGGCACAGGTGGCACCTTGTCCCTGGGTGGCATCTTGATATTTGTGGAAATCCAAAAGCAAGCTGGCCCCGAAGGGCCGTGGGCCTACCTGGAACAGACAAAGGCTTCTGCCCAGGGAAACAAAACCCACCACCCCACGTTCCTGGTCTCAGTTTGCAGAGCTCCATGGGCACTCTCAAAGCAGTTCGAGTTTGCACAGGTGGCAGCTTGTCCCTGGGCAGCATCTTGATATTCGTGGAAATCCAGCAGGGGGACGGCCCCGGATGGCCGAGTGCCTATCTGGTACTGACAAAGGCTTCTGCCCGGGGAAACAAAACCTGGAACCCCACGATCTCGGTCTCGGTTTGCAGAGCTCCGTGGGCACTCTCAAAGCAGCCCGAGTTGGCACGGCTGGTAGCTTGTCCCTGGGCAGCATCTTGATATTCGTGAAAATCCAGCAGGCGGACGGCCCCGAAGGGCCGAGGGCCCACCGAGTACTGACAAATGCTTCTGCCTGGGGAAAGTAAACCCACAAACCCATGTTCCTGGTCTCAGTTTGCAGAGCTCCATGGGCACTCTCAAAGCAGCCCTGGTTGGCACAGGTGGCAGCTTGTCCCTGGGCGGCATCTTGATATTCGTGGAAATCCAGAGAGCAGCCTACCCCTAAGGATCAAGGGCCTACCTGGTAGTGACAAAGGCTTCTGCCCGGGAAAACAAAACTCAGCACCCCACGTTCCTGGTTTCTTTTTGCAGAGCTCCATGGGCACTCTCAAAGCAGCACTAGTTGGCACGGGTGGCAGCTTGTCCCTGGGCGGCATCTTGATATTCGTGGAAATGCAGAAGGCAGCAGGCTCCTTACGGCCGGGGTCATACCTGGTACTGACAAAGGCTTCTGCCCTGGGAATCAAAACCCGCAACCCCACGATCTAGGTCTCAGTTTGCAGAGCTCCATGGGCACACGCAAAGCAGCCCGAATTGGCAAAGGTGGCAGCTTGTCCCTGGGCAGCATCTTGATATTCGTGGAAATCCAGGAGACAGCCTGCCACTAAGGAACAAGGGCCTACCTGGTACTGCAAATGCTTCTGCCTGGGGAAAGAAAACCCACAAACCCATGTTCCTAGTCTCAGTTTGCAGAGCTCCATGGGCACTCTCAAAGCAGCCCGAGTTGGCACAGGTGGCAGCTTGTCCCTGGGCGGCATCTTCATATTCGTGGAATTCCAGCAGGCAGCCGGCCCCGAAGGGCCATGGCCCTACCTGGTACTGACAAAGGCTTCTGCCCGGGAAACAAAACCCACCACCCCACGTTCCTGGTCTCACTTTGCAAAGCTCCTTGGGCACTCTCAAAGCAGCACTAGTTGGCACAGCTGGCAGCTTGTCCCTGGGCAGCATCTTGATATTCGTGGAAATCCAGCAGGCGGACGGCCCCGAACGGCCGAGGGCCTACCTGGTACTGACAAAGGCTTCTGCCCGGGGAAAGAACACTCACCAGCCCATGTTCCTGGTCTCAGTTTGCAGAGCTCCGTGGGCACTCTCCAAGCAGCCCGGGTTGGCACAGGTGGCAGCTTGTCCCTGGGTGGCATCTTGATATTTGTGGAAATCCAAAAGCAAGCTGGCCCCGAAGGGCCGTGGGCCTACCTGGAACAGACAAAGGCTTCTGCCCAGGGAAACAAAACCCACCACCCCACGTTCCTGGTCTCAGTTTGCAGAGCTCCATGGGCACTCTCAAAGCAGTTCGAGTTTGCACAGGTGGCAGCTTGTCCCTGGGCAGCATCTTGATATTCGTGGAAATCCAGCAGGGGGACGGCCCCGGATGGCTGAGTGCCTATCTGGTACTGACAAAGGCTTCTGCCCGGGGAAACAAAACCTGGAACCCCACGATCTCGGTCTCGGTGTGCAGAGCTCCGTGGGCACTCTCAAAGCAACCCGAGTTGGCACGGCTGGTAGCTTGTCCCTGGGCAGCATCTTGATATTCGTGGAAATCCAGACAGCAGCCTACCCATAAGGAACAAGGTCCTACCTGGTACTGACAAAGGCTTCTGCACGGGAAAACAAAACTCAGAACCCCACGGTCCTGGTCGCAGTTTGCAGAGCTCCGTGGGCACTCTCAAAGCAGCCCGAGTTGGCACAGGTGGCAGCTTGTCCCTGGGCAGCATCTTGATATTCGTGAAAATCCAGCAGGCGGATGGCCCCGAAGGGCCGAGGGCCTACCGAGTACTGACAAATGCTTCTGCCTGGGGAAAGAAAACCCACAAACCCATGTTCCTAGTCTCAGTTTGCAGAGCTCCATGGGCACTCTCAAAGCAGCCCGAGTTGGCACAGGTGGCAGCTTGTCCCTGGGCGGCATCTTCATATTCGTGGAAATCCAGCAGGCGGACGGCCCCTAAGGAACAAGGTCCTACCTGGTACTGCAAATGCTTCTGCCTGGGGAAAGAAAACCCACAAAACTCTGTTCCTGGTCTCAGTTTGCAGAGCTCCATGGGCACTCTCAAAGCAGCCCTGGTTGGCACAGGTGGCAGCTTGTCCCTGGGCAGCACCTTGATATTCGTTCAAATCCAGCAGGGAGCAGCCTCCTTATGGCCGAGGGCCTACCTGGTACTGAAAAATGCTTCTGCCTGGGGAATCAAAACCCACCACCCCACGATCTAGGTCTCAGTTTGCAGAGCTCCATGGGCACTCTCAAAGCAGCCCGAGTTGGCACAGGTGGCAGCTTGTCCCTGGGCGGCATCATGATATACGTGGAAATCCAGCAGGCAGCAGTCTCCTTAGGGCCGAGGGCCTACCTGGTACAGAAAAAGGCTTCTGCCCAGGGAAAGAAAACTCACCAGCCCACGTTCCTGGTCTCAGTTTGCAGAGCTCCATGGGCACTCTCAAAGCAGCCCGAGTTGGCACAGCTGGCAGCTTGTCCCTGGGCGGCATCTTGATATTCGTGGAAATCCAGCAGGCAGACGGACCCGAAGGGCCATGGGCCTACCTGGTACTGACATAGGCTTCTGCCCGGGAAAACAAAACTCAGCACCCCGCGTTCCGGGTTTCTTTTTGCAGAGCTCCATGGGCACTCTCAAAGCAGCACTAGTTGGCACAGCTGGCAGCTTGTCCCTGGGCAGCATCTTGATATTCGTGGAAATCCAGCAGGTGGACGGCCCCGAAGGGCCGAGGGCCTACCTAGTACTGACAAATGCTTCTGCCTGGGGAAACAAAACCCACCACCCAAGGTTCCTGTTCTCTGTGTGAAGAACTCCGTGGGCACTCTCCAAGCAGCCCGGGTTGGCACAGGTGGCAGCTTGTCCCTGGGCGGCATCTTGATATTTGTGGAAATCCAAAAGGAAGCTGGCCCCGAAGGGCCGTGGGCCTACCTGGAACAGACAAAGGCTTCTGCCCAGGGAAACAAAACCCACCACCCCACGTTCCTGGTCTCAGTTTGCAGAGCTCCATGGGCACTCTCCAAGCAGCCCGAGTTTGAACAGTTGGCAGCTTGTTCCTGGGCAGCATCTTGATATTCGTGGAAATCCAGCAGGCGGACGGCCCCGGATGGCCGAGGGCCTACCTAGTACAGACAAATGCTCCTGCCCGGGGAAACAAAACCTGGAACCCCACGATCTCGGTCTCGGTTTGCAGAGCTCCATGGATACTCTCAAAGCAGCCCGAGTCGGCACAGGTGGCAGCTTGTCCCTGGGCAGCATCTTGATATTCGTGGAAATCCAGACAGCAGCCTACACCTAAGGAACAAGGTCCTACCTGGTACAGACAAAGGCTTCTGCCCGGGAACACAAAACTCAGTAGGCCACGGTCCTGGTCGCAGTTTGCAGAGCTCCGTGGGCACTCTCAAAGCAGCCTGAGTTGGCACGGGTGGTAGCTTGTCCCTGGGCGGCATCTTGATATTCGTGGAAATGCAGAAGGCAGCAGGCTCCTTACGGCCGGGGTCATACCTGGTACTGACAAAGGCTTCTGCCCTGGGAATCAAAACCCGCAACCCCACGATCTAGGTCTCAGTTTGCAGAGCTCCATGGGCACACGCAAAGCAGCCCGAATTGGCAAAGGTGGCAGCTTGTCCCTGGGCAGCATCTTGATATTCGTGGAAATCCAGGAGACAGCCTGCCACTAAGGAACAAGGGCCTACCTGGTACTGCAAATGCTTCTGCCTGGGGAAAGAAAACCCACAAACCCATGTTCCTAGTCTCAGTTTGCAGAGCTCCATGGGCACTCTCAAAGCAGCCCGAGTTGGCACAGGTGGCAGCTTGTCCCTGGGCGGCATCTTCATATTCGTGGAATTCCAGCAGGCAGCCGGCCCCGAAGGGCCATGGCCCTACCTGGTACTGACAAAGGCTTCTGCCCGGGAAACAAAACCCACCACCCCACGTTCCTGGTCACACTTTGCAAAGCTCCTTGGGCACTCTCAAAGCAGCACTAGTTGGCACAGCTGGCAGCTTGTCCCTGGGCAGCATCTTGATATTCGTGGAAATCCAGCAGGCGGACGGCCCCGAACGGCCGAGGGCCTACCTGGTACTGACAAAGGCTTCTGCCCGGGGAAAGAACACTCACCAGCCCATGTTCCTGGTCTCAGTTTGCAGAGCTCCGTGGGCACTCTCAAAGCAGCCCGAGTTGGCACAGGTGGCAGCTTGTCCTTGGGCAGCATCTTGATATTCGTGGAAATCCAGGAGACAGCCTGCCCCTAAGGAACAAGGTCCTACCTGGTACTGCAAATGCTTCTGCCTGGGGAAATAAAACCCACAAAACCATGTTCCTGGTCTCAGTTTGCAGAGCTCCATGGGCACTCTCAAAGCAGCCCTGGTTGGCACAGGTGGCAGCTTGTCCCTGGGCGGCATCTTGATATTCGTGGAAATCCAGAGAGCAGCCTACCCCTAAGGATCAAGGGCCTACCTGGTACTGACAAAGGCTTCTGCCCGGGGAAACAAAACTCAGCACCCCACGTTCCTGGTTTCTTTTTGCAGAGCTCCATGGGCACTCTCAAAGCAGCACTAGTTGGCACGGGTGGCAGCTTGTCCCTGGGCAGCATCTTGATATTCGTGGAAATCCAGCAGGCGGACGGCCACGAAGGGCCGAGGGCCTACCTAGTACTGACAAATGCTTCTGCCTGGGGAAACAAAACCCACCACCCCAGGTTCCTGTTCTCTGTGTGAAGAACTCCGTGGGCACTCTCCAAGCAGCCCGGGTTGGCACAGGTGGCACCTTGTCCCTGGGTGGCATCTTGATATTTGTGGAAATCCAAAAGCAAGCTGGCCCCGAAGGGCCGTGGGCCTACCTGGAACAGACAAAGGCTTCTGCCCAGGGAAACAAAACCCACCACCCCACGTTCCTGGTCTCAGTTTGCAGAGCTCCATGGGCACTCTCAAAGCAGTTCGAGTTTGCACAGGTGGCAGCTTGTCCCTGGGCAGCATCTTGATATTCGTGGAAATCCAGCAGGGGGACGGCCCCGGATGGCCGAGTGCCTATCTGGTACTGACAAAGGCTTCTGCCCGGGGAAACAAAACCTGGAACCCCACGATCTCGGTCTCGGTTTGCAGAGCTCCGTGGGCACTCTCAAAGCAGCCCGAGTTGGCACGGCTGGTAGCTTGTCCCTGGGCAGCATCTTGATATTCGTGAAAATCCAGCAGGCGGACGGCCCCGAAGGGCCGAGGGCCCACCGAGTACTGACAAATGCTTCTGCCTGGGGAAAGTAAACCCACAAACCCATGTTCCTGGTCTCAGTTTGCAGAGCTCCATGGGCACTCTCAAAGCAGCACGACTTGGCACAGGTGGCAGCTTGTCCCTGGGCGGCATCTTGATATTCGTGGAAATCCAGAGAGCAGCCTACCCCTAAGGATCAAGGGCCTACCTGGTAGTGACAAAGGCTTCTGCCCGGGAAAACAAAACTCAGCACCCCACGTTCCTGGTTTCTTTTTGCAGAGCTCCATGGGCACTCTCAAAGCAGCACTAGTTGGCACGGGTGGCAGCTTGTCCCTGGGCAGCATCTTGATATTCGTGGAAATCCAGCAGGCGGACGGCCACGAAGGGCCGAGGGCCTACCTAGTACTGACAAATGCTTCTGCCTGGGGAAACAAAACCCACCACCCCAGGTTCCTGTTCTCTGTGTGAAGAACTCCGTGGGCACTCTCCAAGCAGCCCGGGTTGGCACAGGTGGCAGCTTGTCCCTGGGTGGCATCTTGATATTTGTGGAAATCCAAAAGCAAGCTGGCCCCGAAGGGCCGTGGGCCTACCTGGAACAGACAAAGGCTTCTGCCCAGGGAAACAAAACCCACCACCCCACGTTCCTGGTCTCAGTTTGCAGAGCTCCATGGGCACTCTCCAAGCAGTTCGAGTTTGAACAGTTGGCAGCTTGTTCCTGGGCAGCATCTTGATATTCGTGGAAATCCAGCAGGCGGACGGCCCCGGATGGCCGAGGGCCTACCTAGTACAGACAAATGCTCCTGCCCGGGGAAACAAAACCTGGAACCCCACGATCTCGGTCTCGGTTTGCAGAGCTCCATGGATACTCTCAAAGCAGCCCGAGTCGGCACAGGTGGCAGCTTGTCCCTGGGCAGCATCTTGATATTCGTGGAAATCCAGACAGCAGCCTACACCTAAGGAACAAGGTCCTACCTGGTACAGACAAAGGCTTCTGCCCGGGAACACAAAACTCAGTAGGCCACGGTCCTGGTCGCAGTTTGCAGAGCTCCGTGGGCACTCTCAAAGCAGCCTGAGTTGGCACGGGTGGTAGCTTGTCCCTGGGCGGCATCTTGATATTCGTGGAAATGCAGAAGGCAGCAGGCTCCTTACGGCCGGGGTCATACCTGGTACTGACAAAGGCTTCTGCCCTGGGAATCAAAACCCGCAACCCCACGATCTAGGTCTCAGTTTGCAGAGCTCCATGGGCACACGCAAAGCAGCCCGAATTGGCAAAGGTGGCAGCTTGTCCCTGGGCAGCATCTTGATATTCGTGGAAATCCAGGAGACAGCCTGCCACTAAGGAACAAGGGCCTACCTGGTACTGCAAATGCTTCTGCCTGGGGAAAGAAAACCCACAAACCCATGTTCCTAGTCTCAGTTTGCAGAGCTCCATGGGCACTCTCAAAGCAGCCCGAGTTGGCACAGGTGGCAGCTTGTCCCTGGGCGGCATCTTCATATTCGTGGAATTCCAGCAGGCAGCCGGCCCCGAAGGGCCATGGCCCTACCTGGTACTGACAAAGGCTTCTGCCCGGGAAACAAAACCCACCACCCCACGTTCCTGGTCACACTTTGCAAAGCTCCTTGGGCACTCTCAAAGCAGCACTAGTTGGCACAGCTGGCAGCTTGTCCCTGGGCAGCATCTTGATATTCGTGGAAATCCAGCAGGCGGACGGCCCCGAACGGCCGAGGGCCTACCTGGTACTGACAAAGGCTTCTGCCCGGGGAAAGAACACTCACCAGCCCATGTTCCTGGTCTCAGTTTGCAGAGCTCCGTGGGCACTCTCAAAGCAGCCCGAGTTGGCACAGGTGGCAGCTTGTCCTTGGGCAGCATCTTGATATTCGTGGAAATCCAGGAGACAGCCTGCCCCTAAGGAACAAGGTCCTACCTGGTACTGCAAATGCTTCTGCCTGGGGAAATAAAACCCACAAAACCATGTTCCTGGTCTCAGTTTGCAGAGCTCCATGGGCACTCTCAAAGCAGCCCTGGTTGGCACAGGTGGCAGCTTGTCCCTGGGCGGCATCTTGATATTCGTGGAAATCCAGAGAGCAGCCTACCCCTAAGGATCAAGGGCCTACCTGGTACTGACAAAGGCTTCTGCCCGGGGAAACAAAACTCAGCACCCCACGTTCCTGGTTTCTTTTTGCAGAGCTCCATGGGCACTCTCAAAGCAGCACTAGTTGGCACGGGTGGCAGCTTGTCCCTGGGCAGCATCTTGATATTCGTGGAAATCCAGCAGGCGGACGGCCACGAAGGGCCAAGGGCCTACCTAGTACTGACAAATGCTTCTGCCTGGGGAAACAAAACCCACCACCCCAGGTTCCTGTTCTCTGTGTGAAGAACTCCGTGGGCACTCTCCAAGCAGCCCGGGTTGGCACAGGTGGCACCTTGTCCCTGGGTGGCATCTTGATATTTGTGGAAATCCAAAAGCAAGCTGGCCCCGAAGGGCCGTGGGCCTACCTGGAACAGACAAAGGCTTCTGCCCAGGGAAACAAAACCCACCACCCCACGTTCCTGGTCTCAGTTTGCAGAGCTCCATGGGCACTCTCAAAGCAGTTCGAGTTTGCACAGGTGGCAGCTTGTCCCTGGGCAGCATCTTGATATTCGTGGAAATCCAGCAGGGGGACGGCCCCGGATGGCCGAGTGCCTATCTGGTACTGACAAAGGCTTCTGCCCGGGGAAACAAAACCTGGAACCCCACGATCTCGGTCTCGGTTTGCAGAGCTCCGTGGGCACTCTCAAAGCAGCCCGAGTTGGCACGGCTGGTAGCTTGTCCCTGGGCAGCATCTTGATATTCGTGAAAATCCAGCAGGCGGACGGCCCCGAAGGGCCGAGGGCCCACCGAGTACTGACAAATGCTTCTGCCTGGGGAAAGTAAACCCACAAACCCATGTTCCTGGTCTCAGTTTGCAGAGCTCCATGGGCACTCTCAAAGCAGCCCTGGTTGGCACAGGTGGCAGCTTGTCCCTGGGCGGCATCTTGATATTCGTGGAAATCCAGAGAGCAGCCTACCCCTAAGGATCAAGGGCCTACCTGGTAGTGACAAAGGCTTCTGCCCGGGAAAACAAAACTCAGCACCCCACGTTCCTGGTTTCTTTTTGCAGAGCTCCATGGGCACTCTCAAAGCAGCACTAGTTGGCACGGGTGGCAGCTTGTCCCTGGGCAGCATCTTGATATTCGTGGAAATCCAGCAGGCGGACGGCCACGAAGGGCCGAGGGCCTACCTAGTACTGACAAATGCTTCTGCCTGGGGAAACAAAACCCACCACCCCAGGTTCCTGTTCTCTGTGTGAAGAACTCCGTGGGCACTCTCCAAGCAGCCCGGGTTGGCACAGGTGGCACCTTGTCCCTGGGTGGCATCTTGATATTTGTGGAAATCCAAAAGCAAGCTGGCCCCGAAGGGCCGTGGGCCTACCTGGAACAGACAAAGGCTTCTGCCCAGGGAAACAAAACCCACCACCCCACGTTCCTGGTCTCAGTTTGCAGAGCTCCATGGGCACTCTCAAAGCAGTTCGAGTTTGCACAGGTGGCAGCTTGTCCCTGGGCAGCATCTTGATATTCGTGGAAATCCAGCAGGGGGACGGCCCCGGATGGCCGAGTGCCTATCTGGTACTGACAAAGGCTTCTGCCCGGGGAAACAAAACCTGGAACCCCACGATCTCGGTCTCGGTTTGCAGAGCTCCATGGATACTCTCAAAGCAGCCCGAGTCGGCACAGGTGGTAGCTTGTCCCTGGGCAGCATCTTGATATTCGTGGAAATCCAGACAGCAGCCTACCCATAAGGAACAAGGTCCTACCTGGTACTGACAAAGGCTTCTGCAAGGAAAACAAAACTCAGAACCCCACGGTCCTGGTCGCAGTTTGCAGAGCTCCGTGGGCACTCTCAAAGCAGCCCGAGTTGGCACAGGTGGCAGCTTGTCCCTGGGCAGCATCTTGATATTCGTGAAAATCCAGCAGGCGGACGGCCCCGAAGGGCCGAGGGCCTACCGAGTACTGACAAATGCTTCTGCCTGGGGAAAGAAAAGCCACAAACCCATGTTCCTAGTCTCAGTTTGCAGAGCTCCATGGGCACTCTCAAAGCAGCCCGAGTTGGCACAGGTGGCAGCTTGTCCCTGGGCGGCATCTTCATATTCGTGGAATTCCAGCAGGCAGCCGGCCCCGAAGGGCCATGGCCCTACCTGGTACTGACAAAGGCTTCTGCCCGGGAAACAAAACCCACCACCCCACGTTCCTGGTCTCAGTTTGCAGAGCTCCATGGGCACTCTCAAAGCAGCACGAGTTGGCACAGGTGGCAGCTTCTCCCTGGGCGGCATCTTGATATTCGTGGAAATCCAGCAAGTAGCCTACCCCTAAGGAACAAGGGCCTACCTGGTAGTGACAAATGCCTCTGCCCGGGAAAACAAAACTCAGCACCCCACGTTCCTGGTTTCTTTTTGCAGAGCTCCATGGGCACTCTCAAAGCAGCACTAGTTGGCACGGGTGGCAGCTTGTCCCTGGGCAGCATCTTGATATTCGTGGAAATCCAGCAGGCGGACGGCCACGAAGGGCCGAGGGCCTACCTAGTACTGACAAATGCTTCTGCCTGGGGAAACAAAACCCACCACCCCAGGTTCCTGTTCTCTGTGTGAAGAACTCCGTGGGCACTCTCCAAGCAGCCCGGGTTGGCACAGGTGGCAGCTTGTCCCTGGTGGCATCTTGATATTTGTGGAAATCCAAAAGCAAGCTGGCCCCGAAGGGCCGTGGGCCTACCTGGAACAGACAAAGGCTTCTGCCCAGGGAAACAAAACCCACCACCCCACGTTCCTGGTCTCAGTTTGCAGAGCTCCATGGGCACTCTCAAAGCAGTTCGAGTTTGCACAGGTGGCAGCTTGTCCCTGGGCAGCATCTTGATATTCGTGGAAATCCAGCAGGGGGACGGCCCCGGATGGCCGAGTGCCTATCTGGTACTGACAAAGGCTTCTGCCCGGGGAAACAAAACCTGGAACCCCACGATCTCGGTCTCGGTTTGCAGAGCTCCGTGGGCACTCTCAAAGCAGCCCGAGTTGGCACGGCTGGTAGCTTGTCCCTGGGCAGCATCTTGATATTCGTGGAAATCCAGACAGCAGCCTACCCATAAGGAACAAGGTCCTACCTGGTACTGACAAAGGCTTCTGCACGGGAAAACAAAACTCAGAACCCCACGGTCCTGGTCGCAGTTTGCAGAGCTCCGTGGGCACTCTCAAAGCAGCCCGAGTTGGCACAGGTGGCAGCTTGTCCCTGGGCAGCATCTTGATATTCGTGAAAATCCAGCAGGCGGACGGCCCCGAAGGGCCGAGGGCCTACCGAGTACTGACAAATGCTTCTGCCTGGGGAAAGAAAACCCACAAACCCATGTTCCTAGTCTCAGTTTGCAGAGCTCCATGGGCACTCTCAAAGCAGCCGGAGTTGGCACAGGTGGCAGCTTGTCCCTGGGCGGCATCTTCATATTCGTGGAATTCCAGCAGGCAGCCGGCCCCGAAGGGCCATGGCCCTACCTGGTACTGACAAAGGCTTCTGCCCGGGAAACAAAACCCACCACCCCACGTTCCTGGTCTCAGTTTGCAGAGCTCCATGGGCACTCTCAAAGCAGCACGAGTTGGCACAGGTGGCAGCTTCTCCCTGGGCGGCATCTTGATATTCGTGGAAATCCAGCAAGTAGCCTACCCCTAAGGAACAAGGGCCTACCTGGTAGTGACAAATGCCTCTGCCCGGGAAAACAAAACTCAGCACCCCACGTTCCTGGTTTCTTTTTGCAGAGCTCCATGGGCACTCTCAAAGCAGCACTAGTTGGCACGGGTGGCAGCTTGTCCCTGGGCAGCATCTTGATATTCGTGGAAATCCAGCAGGCGGACGGCCACGAAGGGCCGAGGGCCTACCTAGTACTGACAAATGCTTCTGCCTGGGGAAACAAAACCCACCACCCCAGGTTCCTGTTCTCTGTGTGAAGAACTCCGTGGGCACTCTCCAAGCAGCCCGGGTTGGCACAGGTGGCAGCTTGTCCCTGGGTGGCATCTTGATATTTGTGGAAATCCAAAAGCAAGCTGGCCCCGAAGTGCCGTGGGCCTACCTGGAACAGACAAAGGCTTCTGCCTGGGGAAACAAAACCCACCACCCCACGTTCCTGGTCTCAGTTTGCAGAGCTCCATGGGCACTCTCAAAGCAGTTCGAGTTTGCACAGGTGGCAGCTTGTCCCTGGGCAGCATCTTGATATTCGTGGAAATCCAGCAGGGGGACGGCCCCGGATGGCCGAGTGCCTATCTGGTACTGACAAAGGCTTCTGCCCGGGGAAAGAAAACTCAGAACCCCACGGTCTCGGTCTCGGTTTGCAGAGCTCCGTGGGCACTCTCAAAGCAGCCCGAGTTGGCACGGCTGGTAGCTTGTCCCTGGGCAGCATCTTGATATTCGTGGAAATCCAGACAGCAGCCTACCCATAAGGAACAAGGACCTACCTGGTACTGACAAAGGCTTCTGCACGGGAAAACAAAACTCAGAACCCCACGGTCCTGGTCGCAGTTTGCAGAGCTCCGTGGGCACTCTCAAAGCAGCACGAGTTGGCACAGGTGGCAGCTTGTCCCTGGGCGGCATCATGATATTTGTGGAAATCCAGCAGGCAGCATTCTCCTTAGGGCCGAGGGCCTACCTGGTACAGAAAAAGGCTTCTGCCCAGGGAAACCGGAACTCACCAACCCACGTTCCTGGTCTCAGTTTGCAGAGCTCCATGGGCACTCTCAAAGCAGCACTAGTTGGCACAGCTGGCAGCTTGTCCCTGGGCGGCATCTTGATATTCGTGGAAATCCAGCAGGCAGACGGACCCGAAGGGCCATGGGCCTACCTGGTACTGACATAGGCTTCTGCCCGGGAAAACAAAACTCAGCACCCCGCGTTCCGGGTTTCTTTTTGCAGAGCTCCATGGGCACTCTCAAAGCAGCACTAGTTGGCACAGCTGGCAGCTTGTCCCTGGGCAGCATCTTGATATTTGTGGAAATCCAGCAGGTGGACGGCCACGAAGGGCCGACGGCCTACCTAGTACTGACAAATGCTTCTGCCTGGGAAAACAAAACCCACCACCCCAGGTTCCTGTTCTCTGTGTGAAGAACTCCGTGGGCACTCTGCAAGCAGCCCGGGTTGGCACAGGTGGCAGCTTGTCCCTGGGCGGCATCTTGATATTTGTGGAAATCCAAAAGGAAGCTGGCCCCGAAGGGCCGTGGGCCTACCTGGAACAGACAAATGCTCCTGCCCGGGGAAACAAAACTCAGAACCCCACGGTCCTGGTCGCAGTTTGCAGAGCTCCGTGGGCACTCTCAAAGCAGCCCGAGTTGGCACGGCTGGTAGCTTGTCCCTGGGCGGCATCATGATATACGTGGAAATCCAGCAGGCAGCAGTCTCCTTAGGGCCGAGGGCCTACCTGGTACAGAAAAAGGCTTCTGCCCAGGGAAAGAAAACTCACCAGCCCACGTTCCTGGTCTCAGTTTGCAGAGCTCCATGGGCACTCTCAAAGCAGCACTAGTTGGCACAGCTGGCAGCTTGTCCCTGGGCGGCATCTTGATATTCGTGGAAATCCAGCAGGCAGACGGACCCGAAGGGCCATGGGCCTACCTGGTACTGACATAGGCTTCTGCCCGGGAAAACAAAACTCAGCACCCCGCGTTCCGGGTTTCTTTTTGCAGAGCTCCATGGGCACTCTCAAAGCAGCACTAGTTGGCACAGCTGGCAGCTTGTCCCTGGGCAGCATCTTGATATTCGTGGAAATCCAGCAGGTGGACGGCCCCGAAGGGCCGAGGGCCTACCTGGTACTGCAAATGTTTCTGCCTGGGGAAACAAAACCCACCACCCCAGGTTCCTGTTCTCTGTGTGAAGAACTCCGTGGGCACTCTCCAAGCAGCCCGGGTTGGCACAGGTGGCAGCTTGTCCCTGGGCGGCATCTTGATATTTGTGGAAATCCAAAAGCAAGCTGGCCCCGAAGGGCCGTGGGCCTACCTGGAACAGACAAAGGCTTCTGCCCAGGGAAACAAAACCCACCACCCCACGTTCCTGGTCTCAGTTTGCAGAGCTCCATAGGCACTCTCCAAGCAGACCGAGTTTGAACAGGTGGCAGCTTGTTCCTGGGCAGCATCTTGATATTCGTGGAAATCCAGCAGGCGGACGGCCCCGGATGGCCGAGGGCCTACCTAGTACAGACAAATGCTCCTGCCCGGGGAAACAAAACCTGGAACCCCACGATCTCGGTCTCGGTTTGCAGAGCTCCATGGATACTCTCAAAGCAGCCCGAGTCGGCACAGGTGGCAGCTTGTCCCTGGGCAGCATCTTGATATTCGTGGAAATCCCGACAGCAGCCTACACCTAAGGAACAAGGTCCTACCTGGTACAGACAAAGGCTTCTGCCCGGGAACACAAAACTCAGTAGGCCACGGTCCTGGTCGCAGTTTGCAGAGCTCCGTGGGCACTCTCAAAGCAGCCTGAGTTGGCACGGGTGGTAGCTTGTCCCTGGGCGGCATCTTGATATTCGTGGAAATGCAGAAGGCAGCAGGCTCCTTACGGCCGGGGTCATACCTGGTACTGACAAAGGCTTCTGCCCTGGGAATCAAAACCCGCAACCCCACGATCTAGGTCTCAGTTTGCAGAGCTCCATGGGCACACTCAAAGCAGCCCGAATTGGCAAAGGTGGCAGCTTGTCCCTGGGCAGCATCTTGATATTCGTGGAAATCCAGGAGACAGCCTGCCACTAAGGAACAAGGGCCTACCTGGGACTGCAAATGCTTCTGCCTGGGGAAAGAAAACCCACAAACCCATGTTCCTAGTCTCAGTTTGCAGAGCTCCATGGGCACTCTCAAAGCAGCCCGAGTTGGCACAGGTGGCAGCTTGTCCCTGGGCGGCATCCTCATATTCGTGGAATTCCAGCAGGCAGCCGGCCCCGAAGGGCCATGGCCCTACCTGGTACTGACAAAGGCTTCTGCCCGGGAAACAAAACCCACCACCCCACGTTCCTGGTCTCACTTTGCAAAGCTCCTTGGGCACTCTCAAAGCAGCACTAGTTGCCACAGGCGGCAGCTTGTCCCTGGGCAGCATCTTGATATTCGTGGAAATCCAGCAGGCGGACGGCCCCGAACGGCCGAGGGCCTACCTGGTACTGACAAAGGCTTCTGCCCGGGGAAAGAACACTCACCAGCCCATGTTCCTGGTCTCAGTTTGCAGAGCTCCGTGGGCACTCTCAAAGCAGCCCGAGTTGGCACAGCTGGCAGCTTGTCCCTGGGCAGCATCTTGATATTCGTGGAAATCCAGGAGACAGCCTGCCCCTAAGGAACAAGGTCCTACCTGGTACTGCAAATGCTTCTGCCTGGGGAAATAAAACCCACAAAACCATGTTCCTGGTCTCAGTTTGCAGAGCTCCATGGGCACTCTCAAAGCAGCCCTGGTTGGCACAGGTGGCAGCTTGTCCCTGGGCGGCATCTTGATATTCGTGGAAATCCAGAGAGCAGCCTACCCCTAAGGATCAAGGGCCTACCTGGTAGTGACAAAGGCTTCTGCCCGGGAAAACAAAACTCAGCACCCCACGTTCCTGGTTTCTTTTTGCAGAGCTCCATGGGCACTCTCAAAGCAGCACTAGTTGGCACGGGTGGCAGCTTGTCCCTGGGCAGCATCTTGATATTCGTGGAAATCCAGCAGGCGGACGGCCACGAAGGGCCGAGGGCCTACCTAGTACTGACAAATGCTTCTGCCTGGGGAAACAAAACCCACCACCCCAGGTTCCTGTTCTCTGTGTGAAGAACTCCGTGGGCACTCTCCAAGCAGCCCGGGTTGGCACAGGTGGCACCTTGTCCCTGGGTGGCATCTTGATATTTGTGGAAATCCAAAAGCAAGCTGGCCCCGAAGGGCCGTGGGCCTACCTGGAACAGACAAAGGCTTCTGCCCAGGGAAACAAAACCCACCACCCCACGTTCCTGGTCTCAGTTTGCAGAGCTCCATGGGCACTCTCAAAGCAGTTCGAGTTTTGCACAGGTGGCAGCTTGTCCCTGGGCAGCATCTTGATATTCGTGGAATCCAGCAGGGGGACGGCCCCGGATGGCCGAGTGCCTATCTGGTACTGACAAAGGCTTCTGCCCGGGGAAACAAAACCTGGAACCCCACGATCTCGGTCTCGGTTTGCAGAGCTCCGTGGGCACTCTCAAAGCAGCCCGAGTTGGCACGGCTGGTAGCTTGTCCCTGGGCAGCATCTTGATATTCGTGAAAATCCAGCAGGCGGACGGCCCATAAGGGCCGAGGGCCTACCTGAGTACTGACAAATGCTTCTGCCTGGGGAAAGTAAACCCACAAACCCATGTTCCTGGTCTCAGTTTGCAGAGCTCCATGGGCACTCTCAAAGCAGCCCTGGTTGGCACAGGTGGCAGCTTGTCCCTGGGCGGCATCTTGATATTCGTGGAAATCCAGAGAGCAGCCTACCCCTAAGGATCAAGGGCCTACCTGGTAGTGACAAAGGCTTCTGCCCGGGAAAACAAAACTCAGCACCCCACGTTCCTGGTTTCTTTTTGCAGAGCTCCATGGGCACTCTCAAAGCAGCACTAGTTGGCACGGGTGGCAGCTTGTCCCTGGGCGGCATCTTGATATTCGTGGAAATGCAGAAGGCAGCAGGCTCCTTACGGCCGGGGTCATACCTGGTACTGACAAAGGCTTCTGCCCTGGGAATCAAAACCCGCAACCCCACGATCTAGGTCTCAGTTTGCAGAGCTCCATGGGCACACGCAAAGCAGCCCGAATTGGCAAAGGTGGCAGCTTGTCCCTGGGCAGCATCTTGATATTCGTGGAAATCCAGGAGACAGCCTGCCACTAAGGAACAAGGGCCTACCTGGTACTGCAAATGCTTCTGCCTGGGGAAAGAAAACCCACAAACCCATGTTCCTAGTCTCAGTTTGCAGAGCTCCATGGGCACTCTCAAAGCAGCCCGAGTTGGCACAGGTGGCAGCTTGTCCCTGGGCGGCATCTTCATATTCGTGGAATTCCAGCAGGCAGCCGGCCCCGAAGGGCCATGGCCCTACCTGGTACTGACAAAGGCTTCTGCCCGGGAAACAAAACCCACCACCCCACGTTCCTGGTCTCACTTTGCAAAGCTCCTTGGGCACTCTCAAAGCAGCACTAGTTGGCACAGCTGGCAGCTTGTCCCTGGGCAGCATCTTGATATTCGTGGAAATCCAGCAGGCGGACGGCCCCGAACGGCCGAGGGCCTACCTGGTACTGACAAAGGCTTCTGCCCGGGGAAAGAACACTCACCAGCCCATGTTCCTGGTCTCAGTTTGCAGAGCTCCGTGGGCACTCTCCAAGCAGCCCGGGTTGGCACAGGTGGCAGCTTGTCCCTGGGTGGCATCTTGATATTTGTGGAAATCCAAAAGCAAGCTGGCCCCGAAGGGCCGTGGGCCTACCTGGAACAGACAAAGGCTTCTGCCCAGGGAAACAAAACCCACCACCCCACGTTCCTGGTCTCAGTTTGCAGAGCTCCATGGGCACTCTCAAAGCAGTTCGAGTTTGCACAGGTGGCAGCTTGTCCCTGGGCAGCATCTTGATATTCGTGGAAATCCAGCAGGGGGACGGCCCCGGATGGCTGAGTGCCTATCTGGTACTGACAAAGGCTTCTGCCCGGGGAAACAAAACCTGGAACCCCACGATCTCGGTCTCGGTGTGCAGAGCTCCGTGGGCACTCTCAAAGCAACCCGAGTTGGCACGGCTGGTAGCTTGTCCCTGGGCAGCATCTTGATATTCGTGGAAATCCAGACAGCAGCCTACCCATAAGGAACAAGGTCCTACCTGGTACTGACAAAGGCTTCTGCACGGGAAAACAAAACTCAGAACCCCACGGTCCTGGTCGCAGTTTTGCAGAGCTCCGTGGGCACTCTCAAAGCAGCCCGAGTTGGCACAGGTGGCAGCTTGTCCCTGGGCAGCATCTTGATATTCGTGAAAATCCAGCAGGCGGATGGCCCCGAAGGGCCGAGGGCCTACCGAGTACTGACAAATGCTTCTGCCTGGGGAAAGAAAACCCACAAACCCATGTTCCTAGTCTCAGTTTGCAGAGCTCCATGGGCACTCTCAAAGCAGCCCGAGTTGGCACAGGTGGCAGCTTGTCCCTGGGCGGCATCTTCATATTCGTGGAAATCCAGCAGGCGGACGGCCCCTAAGGAACAAGGTCCTACCTGGTACTGCAAATGCTTCTGCCTGGGGAAAGAAAACCCACAAAACTCTGTTCCTGGTCTCAGTTTGCAGAGCTCCATGGGCACTCTCAAAGCAGCCCTGGTTGGCACAGGTGGCAGCTTGTCCCTGGGCAGCATCTTGATATTCGTTCAAATCCAGCAGGGAGCAGCCTCCTTATGGCCGAGGGCCTACCTGGTACTGAAAAATGCTTCTGCCTGGGGAATCAAAACCCACCACCCCACGATCTAGGTCTCAGTTTGCAGAGCTCCATGGGCACTCTCAAAGCAGCCCGAGTTGGCACAGGTGGCAGCTTGTCCCTGGGCGGCATCATGATATACGTGGAAATCCAGCAGGCAGCAATCTCCTTAGGGCCGAGGGCCTACCTGGTACAGAAAAAGGCTTCTGCCCAGGGAAAGAAAACTCACCAGCCCACGTTCCTGGTCTCAGTTTGCAGAGCTCCATGGGCACTCTCAAAGCAGCCCGAATTGGCAAAGGTGGCAGCTGGTCCCTGGGCAGCATCTTGATATTCGTGGAAATCCAGGAGACAGCCTGCCACTAAGGAACAAGGGCCTACCTGGGACTGCAAATGCTTCTGCCTGGGGAAAGAAAACCCACAAACCCATGTTCCTAGTCTCAGTTTGCAGAGCTCCATGGGCACTCTCAAAGCAGCCCGAGTTGGCACAGGTGGCAGCTTGTCCCTGGGCGGCATCCTCATATTCGTGGAATTCCAGCAGGCAGCCGGCCCCCGAAGGGCCATGGCCCTACCTGGTACTGACAAAGGCTTCTGCCCGGGAAACAAAACCCACCACCCCACGTTCCTGGTCTCACTTTGCAAAGCTCCTTGGGCACTCTCAAAGCAGCACTAGTTGCCACAGGCGGCAGCTTGTCCCTGGGCAGCATCTTGATATTCGTGGAAATCCAGCAGGCGGACGGCCCCGAACGGCCGAGGGCCTACCTGGTACTGACAAAGGCTTCTGCCCGGGGAAAGAACACTCACCAGCCCATGTTCCTGGTCTCAGTTTGCAGAGCTCCGTGGGCACTCTCAAAGCAGCCCGAGTTGGCACAGGTGGCAGCTTGTCCTTGGGCAGCATCTTGATATTCGTGGAAATCCAGGAGACAGCCTGCCCCTAAGGAACAAGGTCCTACCTGGTACTGCAAATGCTTCTGCCTGGGGAAATAAAACCCACAAAACCATGTTCCTGGTCTCAGTTTGCAGAGCTCCATGGGCACTCTCAAAGCAGCCCTGGTTGGCACAGGTGGCAGCTTGTCCCTGGGCGGCATCTTGATATTCGTGGAAATCCAGAGAGCAGCCTACCCCTAAGGATCAAGGGCCTACCTGGTAGTGACAAAGGCTTCTGCCCGGGAAAACAAAACTCAGCACCCCACGTTCCTGGTTTCTTTTTGCAGAGCTCCATGGGCACTCTCAAAGCAGCACTAGTTGGCACGGGTGGCAGCTTGTCCCTGGGCAGCATCTTGATATTCGTGGAAATCCAGCAGGCGGACGGCCACGAAGGGCCGAGGGCCTACCTAGTACTGACAAATGCTTCTGCCTGGGGAAACAAAACCCACCACCCCAGGTTCCTGTTCTCTGTGTGAAGAACTCCGTGGGCACTCTCCAAGCAGCCCGGGTTGGCACAGGTGGCACCTTGTCCCTGGGTGGCATCTTGATATTTGTGGAAATCCAAAAGCAAGCTGGCCCCGAAGGGCCGTGGGCCTACCTGGAACAGACAAAGGCTTCTGCCCAGGGAAACAAAACCCACCACCCCACGTTCCTGGTCTCAGTTTGCAGAGCTCCATGGGCACTCTCAAAGCAGTTCGAGTTTGCACAGGTGGCAGCTTGTCCCTGGGCAGCATCTTGATATTCGTGGAAATCCAGCAGGGGGACGGCCCCGGATGGCCGAGTGCCTATCTGGTACTGACAAAGGCTTCTGCCCGGGGAAACAAAACCTGGAACCCCACGATCTCGGTCTCGGTTTGCAGAGCTCCGTGGGCACTCTCAAAGCAGCCCGAGTTGGCACGGCTGGTAGCTTGTCCCTGGGCAGCATCTTGATATTCGTGAAAATCCAGCAGGCGGACGGCCCCGAAGGGCCGAGGGCCCACCGAGTACTGACAAATGCTTCTGCCTGGGGAAAGTAAACCCACAAACCCATGTTCCTGGTCTCAGTTTGCAGAGCTCCATGGGCACTCTCAAAGCAGCCCTGGTTGGCACAGGTGGCAGCTTGTCCCTGGGCGGCATCTTGATATTCGTGGAAATCCAGAGAGCAGCCTACCCCTAAGGATCAAGGGCCTACCTGGTAGTGACAAAGGCTTCTGCCCGGGAAAACAAAACTCAGCACCCCACGTTCCTGGTTTCTTTTTGCAGAGCTCCATGGGCACTCTCAAAGCAGCACTAGTTGGCACGGGTGGCAGCTTGTCCCTGGGCGGCATCTTGATATTCGTGGAAATGCAGAAGGCAGCAGGCTCCTTACGGCCGGGGTCATACCTGGTACTGACAAAGGCTTCTGCCCTGGGAATCAAAACCCGCAACCCCACGATCTAGGTCTCAGTTTGCAGAGCTCCATGGGCACACGCAAAGCAGCCCGAATTGGCAAAGGTGGCAGCTTGTCCCTGGGCAGCATCTTGATATTCGTGGAAATCCAGGAGACAGCCTGCCACTAAGGAACAAGGGCCTACCTGGTACTGCAAATGCTTCTGCCTGGGGAAAGAAAACCCACAAACCCATGTTCCTAGTCTCAGTTTGCAGAGCTCCATGGGCACTCTCAAAGCAGCCCGAGTTGGCACAGGTGGCAGCTTGTCCCTGGGCGGCATCTTCATATTCGTGGAATTCCAGCAGGCAGCCGGCCCCGAAGGGCCATGGCCCTACCTGGTACTGACAAAGGCTTCTGCCCGGGAAACAAAACCCACCACCCCACGTTCCTGGTCTCACTTTGCAAAGCTCCTTGGGCACTCTCAAAGCAGCACTAGTTGGCACAGCTGGCAGCTTGTCCCTGGGCAGCATCTTGATATTCGTGGAAATCCAGCAGGCGGACGGCCCCGAACGGCCGAGGGCCTACCTGGTACTGACAAAGGCTTCTGCCCGGGGAAAGAACACTCACCAGCCCATGTTCCTGGTCTCAGTTTGCAGAGCTCCGTGGGCACTCTCCAAGCAGCCCGGGTTGGCACAGGTGGCAGCTTGTCCCTGGGTGGCATCTTGATATTTGTGGAAATCCAAAAGCAAGCTGGCCCCGAAGGGCCGTGGGCCTACCTGGAACAGACAAAGGCTTCTGCCCAGGGAAACAAAACCCACCACCCCACGTTCCTGGTCTCAGTTTGCAGAGCTCCATGGGCACTCTCAAAGCAGTTCGAGTTTGCACAGGTGGCAGCTTGTCCCTGGGCAGCATCTTGATATTCGTGGAAATCCAGCAGGGGGACGGCCCCGGATGGCTGAGTGCCTATCTGGTACTGACAAAGGCTTCTGCCCGGGGAAACAAAACCTGGAACCCCACGATCTCGGTCTCGGTGTGCAGAGCTCCGTGGGCACTCTCAAAGCAACCCGAGTTGGCACGGCTGGTAGCTTGTCCCTGGGCAGCATCTTGATATTCGTGGAAATCCAGACAGCAGCCTACCCATAAGGAACAAGGTCCTACCTGGTACTGACAAAGGCTTCTGCACGGGAAAACAAAACTCAGAACCCCACGGTCCTGGTCGCAGTTTGCAGAGCTCCGTGGGCACTCTCAAAGCAGCCCGAGTTGGCACAGGTGGCAGCTTGTCCCTGGGCAGCATCTTGATATTCGTGAAAATCCAGCAGGCGGATGGCCCCGAAGGGCCGAGGGCCTACCGAGTACTGACAAATGCTTCTGCCTGGGGAAAGAAAACCCACAAACCCATGTTCCTAGTCTCAGTTTGCAGAGCTCCATGGGCACTCTCAAAGCAGCCCGAGTTGGCACAGGTGGCAGCTTGTCCCTGGGCGGCATCTTCATATTCGTGGAAATCCAGCAGGCGGACGGCCCCTAAGGAACAAGGTCCTACCTGGTACTGCAAATGCTTCTGCCTGGGGAAAGAAAACCCACAAAACTCTGTTCCTGGTCTCAGTTTGCAGAGCTCCATGGGCACTCTCAAAGCAGCCCTGGTTGGCACAGGTGGCAGCTTGTCCCTGGGCAGCACCTTGATATTCGTTCAAATCCAGCAGGGAGCAGCCTCCTTATGGCCGAGGGCCTACCTGGTACTGAAAAATGCTTCTGCCTGGGGAATCAAAACCCACCACCCCACGATCTAGGTCTCAGTTTGCAGAGCTCCATGGGCACTCTCAAAGCAGCCCGAGTTGGCACAGGTGGCAGCTTGTCCCTGGGCGGCATCATGATATACGTGGAAATCCAGCAGGCAGCAGTCTCCTTAGGGCCGAGGGCCTACCTGGTACAGAAAAAGGCTTCTGCCCAGGGAAAGAAAACTCACCAGCCCACGTTCCTGGTCTCAGTTTGCAGAGCTCCATGGGCACTCTCAAAGCAGCCCGAGTTGGCACAGCTGGCAGCTTGTCCCTGGGCGGCATCTTGATATTCGTGGAAATCCAGCAGGCAGACGGACCCGAAGGGCCATGGGCCTACCTGGTACTGACATAGGCTTCTGCCCGGGAAAACAAAACTCAGCACCCCGCGTTCCGGGTTTCTTTTTGCAGAGCTCCATGGGCACTCTCAAAGCAGCACTAGTTGGCACAGCTGGCAGCTTGTCCCTGGGCAGCATCTTGATATTCGTGGAAATCCAGCAGGTGGACGGCCCCGAAGGGCCGAGGGCCTACCTAGTACTGACAAATGCTTCTGCCTGGGGAAACAAAACCCACCACCCAAGGTTCCTGTTCTCTGTGTGAAGAACTCCGTGGGCACTCTCCAAGCAGCCCGGGTTGGCACAGGTGGCAGCTTGTCCCTGGGCGGCATCTTGATATTTGTGGAAATCCAAAAGGAAGCTGGCCCCGAAGGGCCGTGGGCCTACCTGGAACAGACAAAGGCTTCTGCCCAGGGAAACAAAACCCACCACCCCACGTTCCTGGTCTCAGTTTGCAGAGCTCCATGGGCACTCTCCAAGCAGCCCGAGTTTGAACAGTTGGCAGCTTGTTCCTGGGCAGCATCTTGATATTCGTGGAAATCCAGCAGGCGGACGGCCCCGGATGGCCGAGGGCCTACCTAGTACAGACAAATGCTCCTGCCCGGGGAAACAAAACCTGGAACCCCACGATCTCGGTCTCGGTTTGCAGAGCTCCATGGATACTCTCAAAGCAGCCCGAGTCGGCACAGGTGGCAGCTTGTCCCTGGGCAGCATCTTGATATTCGTGGAAATCCAGACAGCAGCCTACACCTAAGGAACAAGGTCCTACCTGGTACAGACAAAGGCTTCTGCCCGGGAACACAAAACTCAGTAGGCCACGGTCCTGGTCGCAGTTTGCAGAGCTCCGTGGGCACTCTCAAAGCAGCCTGAGTTGGCACGGGTGGTAGCTTGTCCCTGGGCGGCATCTTGATATTCGTGGAAATGCAGAAGGCAGCAGGCTCCTTACGGCCGGGGTCATACCTGGTACTGACAAAGGCTTCTGCCCTGGGAATCAAAACCCGCAACCCCACGATCTAGGTCTCAGTTTGCAGAGCTCCATGGGCACACGCAAAGCAGCCCGAATTGGCAAAGGTGGCAGCTTGTCCCTGGGCAGCATCTTGATATTCGTGGAAATCCAGGAGACAGCCTGCCACTAAGGAACAAGGGCCTACCTGGTACTGCAAATGCTTCTGCCTGGGGAAAGAAAACCCACAAACCCATGTTCCTAGTCTCAGTTTGCAGAGCTCCATGGGCACTCTCAAAGCAGCCCGAGTTGGCACAGGTGGCAGCTTGTCCCTGGGCGGCATCTTCATATTCGTGGAATTCCAGCAGGCAGCCGGCCCCGAAGGGCCATGGCCCTACCTGGTACTGACAAAGGCTTCTGCCCGGGAAACAAAACCCACCACCCCACGTTCCTGGTCACACTTTGCAAAGCTCCTTGGGCACTCTCAAAGCAGCACTAGTTGGCACAGCTGGCAGCTTGTCCCTGGGCAGCATCTTGATATTCGTGGAAATCCAGCAGGCGGACGGCCCCGAACGGCCGAGGGCCTACCTGGTACTGACAAAGGCTTCTGCCCGGGGAAAGAACACTCACCAGCCCATGTTCCTGGTCTCAGTTTGCAGAGCTCCGTGGGCACTCTCAAAGCAGCCCGAGTTGGCACAGGTGGCAGCTTGTCCTTGGGCAGCATCTTGATATTCGTGGAAATCCAGGAGACAGCCTGCCCCTAAGGAACAAGGTCCTACCTGGTACTGCAAATGCTTCTGCCTGGGGAAATAAAACCCACAAAACCATGTTCCTGGTCTCAGTTTGCAGAGCTCCATGGGCACTCTCAAAGCAGCCCTGGTTGGCACAGGTGGCAGCTTGTCCCTGGGCGGCATCTTGATATTCGTGGAAATCCAGAGAGCAGCCTACCCCTAAGGATCAAGGGCCTACCTGGTACTGACAAAGGCTTCTGCCCGGGGAAACAAAACTCAGCACCCCACGTTCCTGGTTTCTTTTTGCAGAGCTCCATGGGCACTCTCAAAGCAGCACTAGTTGGCACGGGTGGCAGCTTGTCCCTGGGCAGCATCTTGATATTCGTGGAAATCCAGCAGGCGGACGGCCACGAAGGGCCGAGGGCCTACCTAGTACTGACAAATGCTTCTGCCTGGGGAAACAAAACCCACCACCCCAGGTTCCTGTTCTCTGTGTGAAGAACTCCGTGGGCACTCTCCAAGCAGCCCGGGTTGGCACAGGTGGCACCTTGTCCCTGGGTGGCATCTTGATATTTGTGGAAATCCAAAAGCAAGCTGGCCCCGAAGGGCCGTGGGCCTACCTGGAACAGACAAAGGCTTCTGCCCAGGGAAACAAAACCCACCACCCCACGTTCCTGGTCTCAGTTTGCAGAGCTCCATGGGCACTCTCAAAGCAGTTCGAGTTTGCACAGGTGGCAGCTTGTCCCTGGGCAGCATCTTGATATTCGTGGAAATCCAGCAGGGGGACGGCCCCGGATGGCCGAGTGCCTATCTGGTACTGACAAAGGCTTCTGCCCGGGGAAACAAAACCTGGAACCCCACGATCTCGGTCTCGGTTTGCAGAGCTCCGTGGGCACTCTCAAAGCAGCCCGAGTTGGCACGGCTGGTAGCTTGTCCCTGGGCAGCATCTTGATATTCGTGAAAATCCAGCAGGCGGACGGCCCCGAAGGGCCGAGGGCCCACCGAGTACTGACAAATGCTTCTGCCTGGGGAAAGTAAACCCACAAACCCATGTTCCTGGTCTCAGTTTGCAGAGCTCCATGGGCACTCTCAAAGCAGCACGACTTGGCACAGGTGGCAGCTTGTCCCTGGGCGGCATCTTGATATTCGTGGAAATCCAGAGAGCAGCCTACCCCTAAGGATCAAGGGCCTACCTGGTAGTGACAAAGGCTTCTGCCCGGGAAAACAAAACTCAGCACCCCACGTTCCTGGTTTCTTTTTGCAGAGCTCCATGGGCACTCTCAAAGCAGCACTAGTTGGCACGGGTGGCAGCTTGTCCCTGGGCAGCATCTTGATATTCGTGGAAATCCAGCAGGCGGACGGCCACGAAGGGCCGAGGGCCTACCTAGTACTGACAAATGCTTCTGCCTGGGGAAACAAAACCCACCACCCCAGGTTCCTGTTCTCTGTGTGAAGAACTCCGTGGGCACTCTCCAAGCAGCCCGGGTTGGCACAGGTGGCAGCTTGTCCCTGGGTGGCATCTTGATATTTGTGGAAATCCAAAAGCAAGCTGGCCCCGAAGGGCCGTGGGCCTACCTGGAACAGACAAAGGCTTCTGCCCAGGGAAACAAAACCCACCACCCCACGTTCCTGGTCTCAGTTTGCAGAGCTCCATGGGCACTCTCCAAGCAGTTCGAGTTTGAACAGTTGGCAGCTTGTTCCTGGGCAGCATCTTGATATTCGTGGAAATCCAGCAGGCGGACGGCCCCGGATGGCCGAGGGCCTACCTAGTACAGACAAATGCTCCTGCCCGGGGAAACAAAACCTGGAACCCCACGATCTCGGTCTCGGTTTGCAGAGCTCCATGGATACTCTCAAAGCAGCCCGAGTCGGCACAGGTGGCAGCTTGTCCCTGGGCAGCATCTTGATATTCGTGGAAATCCAGACAGCAGCCTACACCTAAGGAACAAGGTCCTACCTGGTACAGACAAAGGCTTCTGCCCGGGAACACAAAACTCAGTAGGCCACGGTCCTGGTCGCAGTTTGCAGAGCTCCGTGGGCACTCTCAAAGCAGCCTGAGTTGGCACGGGTGGTAGCTTGTCCCTGGGCGGCATCTTGATATTCGTGGAAATGCAGAAGGCAGCAGGCTCCTTACGGCCGGGGTCATACCTGGTACTGACAAAGGCTTCTGCCCTGGGAATCAAAACCCGCAACCCCACGATCTAGGTCTCAGTTTGCAGAGCTCCATGGGCACACGCAAAGCAGCCCGAATTGGCAAAGGTGGCAGCTTGTCCCTGGGCAGCATCTTGATATTCGTGGAAATCCAGGAGACAGCCTGCCACTAAGGAACAAGGGCCTACCTGGTACTGCAAATGCTTCTGCCTGGGGAAAGAAAACCCACAAACCCATGTTCCTAGTCTCAGTTTGCAGAGCTCCATGGGCACTCTCAAAGCAGCCCGAGTTGGCACAGGTGGCAGCTTGTCCCTGGGCGGCATCTTCATATTCGTGGAATTCCAGCAGGCAGCCGGCCCCGAAGGGCCATGGCCCTACCTGGTACTGACAAAGGCTTCTGCCCGGGAAACAAAACCCACCACCCCACGTTCCTGGTCACACTTTGCAAAGCTCCTTGGGCACTCTCAAAGCAGCACTAGTTGGCACAGCTGGCAGCTTGTCCCTGGGCAGCATCTTGATATTCGTGGAAATCCAGCAGGCGGACGGCCCCGAACGGCCGAGGGCCTACCTGGTACTGACAAAGGCTTCTGCCCGGGGAAAGAACACTCACCAGCCCATGTTCCTGGTCTCAGTTTGCAGAGCTCCGTGGGCACTCTCAAAGCAGCCCGAGTTGGCACAGGTGGCAGCTTGTCCTTGGGCAGCATCTTGATATTCGTGGAAATCCAGGAGACAGCCTGCCCCTAAGGAACAAGGTCCTACCTGGTACTGCAAATGCTTCTGCCTGGGGAAATAAAACCCACAAAACCATGTTCCTGGTCTCAGTTTGCAGAGCTCCATGGGCACTCTCAAAGCAGCCCTGGTTGGCACAGGTGGCAGCTTGTCCCTGGGCGGCATCTTGATATTCGTGGAAATCCAGAGAGCAGCCTACCCCTAAGGATCAAGGGCCTACCTGGTACTGACAAAGGCTTCTGCCCGGGGAAACAAAACTCAGCACCCCACGTTCCTGGTTTCTTTTTGCAGAGCTCCATGGGCACTCTCAAAGCAGCACTAGTTGGCACGGGTGGCAGCTTGTCCCTGGGCAGCATCTTGATATTCGTGGAAATCCAGCAGGCGGACGGCCACGAAGGGCCAAGGGCCTACCTAGTACTGACAAATGCTTCTGCCTGGGGAAACAAAACCCACCACCCCAGGTTCCTGTTCTCTGTGTGAAGAACTCCGTGGGCACTCTCCAAGCAGCCCGGGTTGGCACAGGTGGCACCTTGTCCCTGGGTGGCATCTTGATATTTGTGGAAATCCAAAAGCAAGCTGGCCCCGAAGGGCCGTGGGCCTACCTGGAACAGACAAAGGCTTCTGCCCAGGGAAACAAAACCCACCACCCCACGTTCCTGGTCTCAGTTTGCAGAGCTCCATGGGCACTCTCAAAGCAGTTCGAGTTTGCACAGGTGGCAGCTTGTCCCTGGGCAGCATCTTGATATTCGTGGAAATCCAGCAGGGGGACGGCCCCGGATGGCCGAGTGCCTATCTGGTACTGACAAAGGCTTCTGCCCGGGGAAACAAAACCTGGAACCCCACGATCTCGGTCTCGGTTTGCAGAGCTCCGTGGGCACTCTCAAAGCAGCCCGAGTTGGCACGGCTGGTAGCTTGTCCCTGGGCAGCATCTTGATATTCGTGAAAATCCAGCAGGCGGACGGCCCCGAAGGGCCGAGGGCCCACCGAGTACTGACAAATGCTTCTGCCTGGGGAAAGTAAACCCACAAACCCATGTTCCTGGTCTCAGTTTGCAGAGCTCCATGGGCACTCTCAAAGCAGCCCTGGTTGGCACAGGTGGCAGCTTGTCCCTGGGCGGCATCTTGATATTCGTGGAAATCCAGAGAGCAGCCTACCCCTAAGGATCAAGGGCCTACCTGGTAGTGACAAAGGCTTCTGCCCGGGAAAACAAAACTCAGCACCCCACGTTCCTGGTTTCTTTTTGCAGAGCTCCATGGGCACTCTCAAAGCAGCACTAGTTGGCACGGGTGGCAGCTTGTCCCTGGGCAGCATCTTGATATTCGTGGAAATCCAGCAGGCGGACGGCCACGAAGGGCCGAGGGCCTACCTAGTACTGACAAATGCTTCTGCCTGGGGAAACAAAACCCACCACCCCAGGTTCCTGTTCTCTGTGTGAAGAACTCCGTGGGCACTCTCCAAGCAGCCCGGGTTGGCACAGGTGGCACCTTGTCCCTGGGTGGCATCTTGATATTTGTGGAAATCCAAAAGCAAGCTGGCCCCGAAGGGCCGTGGGCCTACCTGGAACAGACAAAGGCTTCTGCCCAGGGAAACAAAACCCACCACCCCACGTTCCTGGTCTCAGTTTGCAGAGCTCCATGGGCACTCTCAAAGCAGTTCGAGTTTGCACAGGTGGCAGCTTGTCCCTGGGCAGCATCTTGATATTCGTGGAAATCCAGCAGGGGGACGGCCCCGGATGGCCGAGTGCCTATCTGGTACTGACAAAGGCTTCTGCCCGGGGAAACAAAACCTGGAACCCCACGATCTCGGTCTCGGTTTGCAGAGCTCCATGGATACTCTCAAAGCAGCCCGAGTCGGCACAGGTGGTAGCTTGTCCCTGGGCAGCATCTTGATATTCGTGGAAATCCAGACAGCAGCCTACCCATAAGGAACAAGGTCCTACCTGGTACTGACAAAGGCTTCTGCAAGGAAAACAAAACTCAGAACCCCACGGTCCTGGTCGCAGTTTGCAGAGCTCCGTGGGCACTCTCAAAGCAGCCCGAGTTGGCACAGGTGGCAGCTTGTCCCTGGGCAGCATCTTGATATTCGTGAAAATCCAGCAGGCGGACGGCCCCGAAGGGCCGAGGGCCTACCGAGTACTGACAAATGCTTCTGCCTGGGGAAAGAAAAGCCACAAACCCATGTTCCTAGTCTCAGTTTGCAGAGCTCCATGGGCACTCTCAAAGCAGCCCGAGTTGGCACAGGTGGCAGCTTGTCCCTGGGCGGCATCTTCATATTCGTGGAATTCCAGCAGGCAGCCGGCCCCGAAGGGCCATGGCCCTACCTGGTACTGACAAAGGCTTCTGCCCGGGAAACAAAACCCACCACCCCACGTTCCTGGTCTCAGTTTGCAGAGCTCCATGGGCACTCTCAAAGCAGCACGAGTTGGCACAGGTGGCAGCTTCTCCCTGGGCGGCATCTTGATATTCGTGGAAATCCAGCAAGTAGCCTACCCCTAAGGAACAAGGGCCTACCTGGTAGTGACAAATGCCTCTGCCCGGGAAAACAAAACTCAGCACCCCACGTTCCTGGTTTCTTTTTGCAGAGCTCCATGGGCACTCTCAAAGCAGCACTAGTTGGCACGGGTGGCAGCTTGTCCCTGGGCAGCATCTTGATATTCGTGGAAATCCAGCAGGCGGACGGCCACGAAGGGCCGAGGGCCTACCTAGTACTGACAAATGCTTCTGCCTGGGGAAACAAAACCCACCACCCCAGGTTCCTGTTCTCTGTGTGAAGAACTCCGTGGGCACTCTCCAAGCAGCCCGGGTTGGCACAGGTGGCAGCTTGTCCCTGGGTGGCATCTTGATATTTGTGGAAATCCAAAAGCAAGCTGGCCCCGAAGGGCCGTGGGCCTACCTGGAACAGACAAAGGCTTCTGCCCAGGGAAACAAAACCCACCACCCCACGTTCCTGGTCTCAGTTTGCAGAGCTCCATGGGCACTCTCAAAGCAGTTCGAGTTTGCACAGGTGGCAGCTTGTCCCTGGGCAGCATCTTGATATTCGTGGAAATCCAGCAGGGGGACGGCCCCGGATGGCCGAGTGCCTATCTGGTACTGACAAAGGCTTCTGCCCGGGGAAACAAAACCTGGAACCCCACGATCTCGGTCTCGGTTTGCAGAGCTCCGTGGGCACTCTCAAAGCAGCCCGAGTTGGCACGGCTGGTAGCTTGTCCCTGGGCAGCATCTTGATATTCGTGGAAATCCAGACAGCAGCCTACCCATAAGGAACAAGGTCCTACCTGGTACTGACAAAGGCTTCTGCACGGGAAAACAAAACTCAGAACCCCACGGTCCTGGTCGCAGTTTGCAGAGCTCCGTGGGCACTCTCAAAGCAGCCCGAGTTGGCACAGGTGGCAGCTTGTCCCTGGGCAGCATCTTGATATTCGTGAAAATCCAGCAGGCGGACGGCCCCGAAGGGCCGAGGGCCTACCGAGTACTGACAAATGCTTCTGCCTGGGGAAAGAAAACCCACAAACCCATGTTCCTAGTCTCAGTTTGCAGAGCTCCATGGGCACTCTCAAAGCAGCCGGAGTTGGCACAGGTGGCAGCTTGTCCCTGGGCGGCATCTTCATATTCGTGGAATTCCAGCAGGCAGCCGGCCCCGAAGGGCCATGGCCCTACCTGGTACTGACAAAGGCTTCTGCCCGGGAAACAAAACCCACCACCCCACGTTCCTGGTCTCAGTTTGCAGAGCTCCATGGGCACTCTCAAAGCAGCACGAGTTGGCACAGGTGGCAGCTTCTCCCTGGGCGGCATCTTGATATTCGTGGAAATCCAGCAAGTAGCCTACCCCTAAGGAACAAGGGCCTACCTGGTAGTGACAAATGCCTCTGCCCGGGAAAACAAAACTCAGCACCCCACGTTCCTGGTTTCTTTTTGCAGAGCTCCATGGGCACTCTCAAAGCAGCACTAGTTGGCACGGGTGGCAGCTTGTCCCTGGGCAGCATCTTGATATTCGTGGAAATCCAGCAGGCGGACGGCCACGAAGGGCCGAGGGCCTACCTAGTACTGACAAATGCTTCTGCCTGGGGAAACAAAACCCACCACCCCAGGTTCCTGTTCTCTGTGTGAAGAACTCCGTGGGCACTCTCCAAGCAGCCCGGGTTGGCACAGGTGGCAGCTTGTCCCTGGGTGGCATCTTGATATTTGTGGAAATCCAAAAGCAAGCTGGCCCCGAAGTGCCGTGGGCCTACCTGGAACAGACAAAGGCTTCTGCCTGGGGAAACAAAACCCACCACCCCACGTTCCTGGTCTCAGTTTGCAGAGCTCCATGGGCACTCTCAAAGCAGTTCGAGTTTGCACAGGTGGCAGCTTGTCCCTGGGCAGCATCTTGATATTCGTGGAAATCCAGCAGGGGGACGGCCCCGGATGGCCGAGTGCCTATCTGGTACTGACAAAGGCTTCTGCCCGGGGAAAGAAAACTCAGAACCCCACGGTCTCGGTCTCGGTTTGCAGAGCTCCGTGGGCACTCTCAAAGCAGCCCGAGTTGGCACGGCTGGTAGCTTGTCCCTGGGCAGCATCTTGATATTCGTGGAAATCCAGACAGCAGCCTACCCATAAGGAACAAGGACCTACCTGGTACTGACAAAGGCTTCTGCACGGGAAAACAAAACTCAGAACCCCACGGTCCTGGTCGCAGTTTGCAGAGCTCCGTGGGCACTCTCAAAGCAGCACGAGTTGGCACAGGTGGCAGCTTGTCCCTGGGCGGCATCATGATATTTGTGGAAATCCAGCAGGCAGCATTCTCCTTAGGGCCGAGGGCCTACCTGGTACAGAAAAAGGCTTCTGCCCAGGGAAAGAAAACTCACCAACCCACGTTCCTGGTCTCAGTTTGCAGAGCTCCATGGGCACTCTCAAAGCAGCACTAGTTGGCACAGCTGGCAGCTTGTCCCTGGGCGGCATCTTGATATTCGTGGAAATCCAGCAGGCAGACGGACCCGAAGGGCCATGGGCCTACCTGGTACTGACATAGGCTTCTGCCCGGGAAAACAAAACTCAGCACCCCGCGTTCCGGGTTTCTTTTTGCAGAGCTCCATGGGCACTCTCAAAGCAGCACTAGTTGGCACAGCTGGCAGCTTGTCCCTGGGCAGCATCTTGATATTTGTGGAAATCCAGCAGGTGGACGGCCACGAAGGGCCGACGGCCTACCTAGTACTGACAAATGCTTCTGCCTGGGAAAACAAAACCCACCACCCCAGGTTCCTGTTCTCTGTGTGAAGAACTCCGTGGGCACTCTGCAAGCAGCCCGGGTTGGCACAGGTGGCAGCTTGTCCCTGGGCGGCATCTTGATATTTGTGGAAATCCAAAAGGAAGCTGGCCCCGAAGGGCCGTGGGCCTACCTGGAACAGACAAATGCTCCTGCCCGGGGAAACAAAACTCAGAACCCCACGGTCCTGGTCGCAGTTTGCAGAGCTCCGTGGGCACTCTCAAAGCAGCCCGAGTTGGCACGGCTGGTAGCTTGTCCCTGGGCGGCATCATGATATACGTGGAAATCCAGCAGGCAGCAGTCTCCTTAGGGCCGAGGGCCTACCTGGTACAGAAAAAGGCTTCTGCCCAGGGAAAGAAAACTCACCAGCCCACGTTCCTGGTCTCAGTTTGCAGAGCTCCATGGGCACTCTCAAAGCAGCACTAGTTGGCACAGCTGGCAGCTTGTCCCTGGGCGGCATCTTGATATTCGTGGAAATCCAGCAGGCAGACGGACCCGAAGGGCCATGGGCCTACCTGGTACTGACATAGGCTTCTGCCCGGGAAAACAAAACTCAGCACCCCGCGTTCCGGGTTTCTTTTTGCAGAGCTCCATGGGCACTCTCAAAGCAGCACTAGTTGGCACAGCTGGCAGCTTGTCCCTGGGCAGCATCTTGATATTCGTGGAAATCCAGCAGGTGGACGGCCCCGAAGGGCCGAGGGCCTACCTGGTACTGCAAATGTTTCTGCCTGGGGAAACAAAACCCACCACCCCAGGTTCCTGTTCTCTGTGTGAAGAACTCCGTGGGCACTCTCCAAGCAGCCCGGGTTGGCACAGGTGGCAGCTTGTCCCTGGGCGGCATCTTGATATTTGTGGAAATCCAAAAGCAAGCTGGCCCCGAAGGGCCGTGGGCCTACCTGGAACAGACAAAGGCTTCTGCCCAGGGAAACAAAACCCACCACCCCACGTTCCTGGTCTCAGTTTGCAGAGCTCCATAGGCACTCTCCAAGCAGACCGAGTTTGAACAGGTGGCAGCTTGTTCCTGGGCAGCATCTTGATATTCGTGGAAATCCAGCAGGCGGACGGCCCCGGATGGCCGAGGGCCTACCTAGTACAGACAAATGCTCCTGCCCGGGGAAACAAAACCTGGAACCCCACGATCTCGGTCTCGGTTTGCAGAGCTCCATGGATACTCTCAAAGCAGCCCGAGTCGGCACAGGTGGCAGCTTGTCCCTGGGCAGCATCTTGATATTCGTGGAAATCCCGACAGCAGCCTACACCTAAGGAACAAGGTCCTACCTGGTACAGACAAAGGCTTCTGCCCGGGAACACAAAACTCAGTAGGCCACGGTCCTGGTCGCAGTTTGCAGAGCTCCGTGGGCACTCTCAAAGCAGCCTGAGTTGGCACGGGTGGTAGCTTGTCCCTGGGCGGCATCTTGATATTCGTGGAAATGCAGAAGGCAGCAGGCTCCTTACGGCCGGGGTCATACCTGGTACTGACAAAGGCTTCTGCCCTGGGAATCAAAACCCGCAACCCCACGATCTAGGTCTCAGTTTGCAGAGCTCCATGGGCACACTCAAAGCAGCCCGAATTGGCAAAGGTGGCAGCTTGTCCCTGGGCAGCATCTTGATATTCGTGGAAATCCAGGAGACAGCCTGCCACTAAGGAACAAGGGCCTACCTGGGACTGCAAATGCTTCTGCCTGGGGAAAGAAAACCCACAAACCCATGTTCCTAGTCTCAGTTTGCAGAGCTCCATGGGCACTCTCAAAGCAGCCCGAGTTGGCACAGGTGGCAGCTTGTCCCTGGGCGGCATCCTCATATTCGTGGAATTCCAGCAGGCAGCCGGCCCCGAAGGGCCATGGCCCTACCTGGTACTGACAAAGGCTTCTGCCCGGGAAACAAAACCCACCACCCCACGTTCCTGGTCTCACTTTGCAAAGCTCCTTGGGCACTCTCAAAGCAGCACTAGTTGCCACAGGCGGCAGCTTGTCCCTGGGCAGCATCTTGATATTCGTGGAAATCCAGCAGGCGGACGGCCCCGAAGGGCCGAGGGCCTACCTGGTACTGACAAAGGCTTCTGCCCGGGGAAAGAACACTCACCAGCCCATGTTCCTGGTCTCAGTTTGCAGAGCTCCGTGGGCACTCTCAAAGCAGCCCGAGTTGGCACAGGTGGCAGCTTGTCCTTGGGCAGCATCTTGATATTCGTGGAAATCCAGGAGACAGCCTGCCCCTAAGGAACAAGGTCCTACCTGGTACTGCAAATGCTTCTGCCTGGGGAAATAAAACCCACAAAACCATGTTCCTGGTCTCAGTTTGCAGAGCTCCATGGGCACTCTCAAAGCAGCCCTGGTTGGCACAGGTGGCAGCTTGTCCCTGGGCGGCATCTTGATATTCGTGGAAATCCAGAGAGCAGCCTACCCCTAAGGAACAAGGGCCTACCTGGTAGTGACAAATGCCTCTGCCCGGGAAAACAAAACTCAGCACCCCACGTTCCTGGTTTCTTTTTGCAGAGCTCCATGGGCACTCTCAAAGCAGCACTAGTTGGCACGGGTGGCAGCTTGTCCCTGGGCAGCATCTTGATATTCGTGGAAATCCAGCAGGCGGACGGCCACGAATGGCCGAGGACCTACCTAGTACTGACAAATGCTTCTGCCTGGGGAAACAAAACCCACCACCCCAGGTTCCTGTTCTCTGTGTGAAGAACTCCGTGGGCACTCTCCAAGCAGCCCGGGTTGGCACAGGTGGCAGCTTGTCCCTGGGTGGCATCTTGATATTTGTGGAAATCCAAAAGCAAGCTGGCCCCGAAGGGCCGTGGGCCTACCTGGAACAGACAAAGGCTTCTGCCCAGGGAAACAAAACCCACCACCCCACGTTCCTGGTCTCAGTTTGCAGAGCTCCATGGGCACTCTCAAAGCAGTTCGAGTTTGCACAGGTGGCAGCTTGTCCCTGGGCAGCATCTTGATATTCGTGGAAATCCAGCAGGGGGACGGCCCCGGATGGCCGAGTGCCTATCTGGTACTGACAAAGGCTTCTGCCCGGGGAAACAAAACCTGGAACCCCACGATCTCGGTCTCGGTTTGCAGAGCACCGTGGGCACTCTCAAAGCAGCCCGAGTTGGCACGGCTGGTAGCTTGTCCCTGGGCAGCATCTTGATATTCGTGGAAATCCAGACAGCAGCCTACCCATAAGGAACAAGGGCCTACCTGGTACTGACAAAGGCTTCTGCACGGGAAAACAAAACTCAGAACCCCACGGTCCTGGTCGCAGTTTGCAGAGCTCCGTGGGCACTCTCAAAGCAGCCCGAGTTGGCACAGGTGGCAGCTTGTCCCTGGGCGGCATCATGATATACGTGGAAATCCAGCAGGCAGCATTCTCCTTAGGGCCGAGGGCCTACCTGGTACAGAAAAAGGCTTCTGCCCAGGGAAAGAAAACTCACCAACCCACGTTCCTGGTCTCAGTTTGCAGAGCTCCATGGGCACTCTCAAAGCAGCACTAGTTGGCACAGCTGGCAGCTTGTCCCTGGGCGGCATCTTGATATTCGTGGAAATGCAGAAGGCAGCAGGCTCCTTACGGCCGGGGTCATACCTGGTACTGACAAAGGCTTCTGCCCGGGGAATCAAAACCCGCAACCCCACGATCTAGGTCTCAGTTTGCAGAGCTCCGTGGGCACACTCAAAGCAGCCGGAATTGGCAAAGGTGGCAGCTTGTCCCTGGGCAGCATCTTGATATTCGTGGAAATCCAGCAGGCAGCCTACCCCTAAGGAACAAGGGCCTACCTGGTACGGACAAATTCTTCTGCCTGGGGAAAGAAAACCCACAAACCCATGTTCCAAGTCTCAGTTTGCAGAGCTCCATGGGCACTCTCAAAGCAGCCCGAGTTGGCACAGGTGGCAGCTTTTCCCTGGGCGGCATCTTCATATTCGTGGAATTCCAGCAGGCAGCCCGCCCCGAAGGGCCATGGGCCTACCTGGTACTGACAAAGGCTTCTGCCCGGGGAAACAAAACCCACCACCCCACGTTCCTGGTCTCAGTTTGCAGAGCTCCATGGGCAATCTCAAAGAAGATCGAGTTGGCACAGGTGGCAGCTTGTCCCTGGGCGGCATCTTGATATTCGTGGAAATCCAGAGAGCAGCCTACCCCTAAGGAACAAGGGCCTTCCTGGTTGTGACAAAGGCTTCTGCCCAGGAAAACAAAACTCAGTAGCCCACGTTCCTGGTCTCAGTTTGCAAAGCTCCATGGGCACTCTCAAAGCAGCACTAGTTGCCACAGGCGGCAGCTTGTCCCTGGGCAGCATCTTGATATTCGTGGAAATCCAGCAGGCAGACGGCCTCGAAGGGCCGAGGGTCTACCTGGTACTGACAAAGGCTTCTGCCCGGGGAAACAAAACCCACAACCCCACGTTCCTGGTCTCAGTGTGAAGAACTCCGTGGGCACTCTCCAAGCAGCCCGGGTTGGCCCAGGTGGCAGCTTGTCCTTGGGCGGCATCTTGATATTCGTGGAAATCCAGCAGGCGGACAGCCCCGAAGGGCCGAGAGCCTACCTGGTACTGACAAAGGCTTCTGCCCGGGGAAAGAACACTCACCAGCCCATGTTCCTGGTCTCAGTTTGCAGAGCTCCATGGGCACTCTCAAAGCAGCCCGAGTTGGCACAGCTGGCAGCTTGTCCCTGGGCAGCATCTTGATATTCGTGGAAATCCAGGAGACAGCCTGCCCCTAAGGAACAAGGTCCTACCTGGTACTGCAAATGCTTCTACCTGGGGAAAGAAAACCCACAAAACCATGTTTCTGGTCTCAGTTTGCAGAGCTCCATGGGCACTCTCAAAGCAGCCCAAGTTGTCACGGGTGGTAGCTTGTCCCTGGGCGGCATCTTGATATTCGTGGAAATGCAGAAGGCAGCAGGCTCCTTACGGCCGGGGTCATACCTGGTAATGACAAAGGCTTCTGCCCGGGGAATCAAAACCCGCAACCCCACGATCTAGGTCTAAGTTTGCAGAGTTCCATGGGTACTCCCAAAGCAGCACGAGTTGGCACAGGTGGCAGCTTGTCCCTGGGCGGCATCATGATATACGTGGAAATCCAGCAGGCAGCATGCTCCTTAGGGCCAAGAGCCTACCTGGTACTGACAAAGTCTTCTGCCCGGAGAAAGAAAACTCACCAGCCCACGTTCCTGGTCGCAGTTTGCAGAGCTCCATGGGCACTCTCAAAGCAGCCCGAGTTGGCACGGGTGGCAGCTTGCCCCTGGGCAGCATCTTGATATTCGTTCAAATCCAGCAGGGAGCAGGCTCCTTAAGGCCGAGGGCCTAGCTTGTACTGAAAAATGCTTCTGCCCTGGGAATCAAAACCCACCACCCCACGATCTAGGTCTCAGGTTGCAGAGCTCCATGGGCACTCTCAAAGCAGCCCGAGTTGGCACAGGTGGCAGCTTGTCCCTGGGCGGCATCTTGATATTCTTTGAAATCCAGCAGGCAGCCGGCCCCGAAGGGCCATGGGCCTACCTGGTACAGACAAAGGCTTCTGCCCGGGGAAACAAAACCCACCACCCCACGTTCCTGGTCTCAGTTTGCAGAGCTCCATGGGCACTCTCAAAGCAGCACGAGTTGGCACAGGTGGCAGCTTCTCCCTGGGCGGCATCTTGATATTCGTGGAAATCCAGCAAATACCCTACCCCTAAGGAAATAGGGCCTACCTGGTACAGACAAAGGCTTCTGCTCAGGAAAACAAAACTCAGTAGCCCAAGTTCCTAGTCTCACTTTGCAAAGCTCCTTGGGCTCTCTCAAAGCAGCACTAGTTGCCACAGGCGGCAGCTTGTCCCTGGGCAGCATCTTGATATTCGTGGAAATCCAGCAGGCGGACGGCCTCGAAGGGCCGAGGGCCTACCTGGTACTGACAAATGCTTCTGCCCGGGGAAACAAAACCCACCACCCCACGTTCCTGGTCTCAGTGTGAAGAACTCCGTGGGCACTCTCCAAGCAGCCCGGGTTGGCCCAGGTGGCAGCTTGTCCCTGGGCGGCATCTTGATATTCGTGGAAATCCAGCAGGCGGACGGCCCCTAAGGAACAAGGTCCTACCTGGTACTGCAAATGCTTCTGCCTGGGGAAAGAAAACCCACAAAACTCTGTTCCTGGTCTCAGTTTGCAGAGCTCCATGGGCACTCTCAAAGCAGCCCGAGTTGGCACAGGTGGCAGCTTGTCCCTGGGCGGCATCATGATATACGTGGAAATCCAGCAGGCAGCAGTCTCCTTAGGGCCGAGGGCCTACCTGGTACAGAAAAAGGCTTCTGCCCAGGGAAAGAAAACTCACCAGCCCACGTTCCTGGTCTCAGTTTGCAGAGCTCCATGGGCACTCTCAAAGCAGCACTAGTTGGCACAGCTGGCAGCTTGTCCCTGGGCGGCATCTTGATATTCGTGGAAATCCAGCAGGCAGACGGACCCGAAGGGCCATGGGCCTACCTGGTACTGACATAGGCTTCTGCCCGGGAAAACAAAACTCAGCACCCCGCGTTCCGGGTTTCTTTTTGCAGAGCTCCATGGGCACTCTCAAAGCAGCACTAGTTGGCACAGCTGGCAGCTTGTCCCTGGGCAGCATCTTGATATTCGTGGAAATCCAGCAGGTGGACGGCCCCGAAGGGCCGAGGGCCTACCTAGTACTGACAAATGCTTCTGCCTGGGGAAACAAAACCCACCACCCAAGGTTCCTGTTCTCTGTGTGAAGAACTCCGTGGGCACTCTCCAAGCAGCCCGGGTTGGCACAGGTGGCAGCTTGTCCCTGGGCGGCATCTTGATATTTGTGGAAATCCAAAAGGAAGCTGGCCCCGAAGGGCCGTGGGCCTACCTGGAACAGACAAAGGCTTCTGCCCAGGGAAACAAAACCCACCACCCCACGTTCCTGGTCTCAGTTTGCAGAGCTCCATGGGCACTCTCCAAGCAGCCCGAGTTTGAACAGTTGGCAGCTTGTTCCTGGGCAGCATCTTGATATTCGTGGAAATCCAGCAGGCGGACGGCCCCGGATGGCCGAGGGCCTACCTAGTACAGACAAATGCTCCTGCCCGGGGAAACAAAACCTGGAACCCCACGATCTCGGTCTCGGTTTGCAGAGCTCCATGGATACTCTCAAAGCAGCCCGAGTCGGCACAGGTGGCAGCTTGTCCCTGGGCAGCATCTTGATATTCGTGGAAATCCAGACAGCAGCCTACACCTAAGGAACAAGGTCCTACCTGGTACAGACAAAGGCTTGTGCCCGGGAACACAAAACTCAGTAGCCCACGGTCCTGGTCGCAGTTTGCAGAGCTCCGTGGGCACTCTCAAAGCAGCCTGAGTTGGCACGGGTGGTAGCTTGTCCCTGGGCGGCATCTTGATATTCGTGGAAATGCAGAAGGCAGCAGGCTCCTTACGGCCGGGGTCATACCTGGTACTGACAAAGGCTTCTGCCCAGGGAATCAAAACCCGCAACCCCACGATCTAGGTCTCAGTTTGCAGAGCTCCATGGGCACACGCAAAGCAGCCCGAATTGGCAAAGGTGGCAGCTTGTCCCTGGGCAGCATCTTGATATTCGTGGAAATCCAGGAGACAGCCTGCCACTAAGGAACAAGGGCCTACCTGGTACTGCAAATGCTTCTGCCTGGGGAAAGAAAACCCACAAACCCATGTTCCTAGTCTCAGTTTGCAGAGCTCCATGGGCACTCTCAAAGCAGCCCGAGTTGGCACAGGTGGCAGCTTGTCCCTGGGCGGCATCTTCATATTCGTGGAATTCCAGCAGGCAGCCGGCCCCGAAGGGCCATGGCCCTACCTGGTACTGACAAAGGCTTCTGCCCGGGAAACAAAACCCACCACCCCACGTTCCTGGTCTCACTTTGCAAAGCTCCTTGGGCACTCTCAAAGCAGCACTAGTTGGCACAGCTGGCAGCTTGTCCCTGGGCAGCATCTTGATATTCGTGGAAATCCAGCAGGCGGACGGCCCCGAACGGCCGAGGGCCTACCTGGTACTGACAAAGGCTTCTGCCCGGGGAAAGAACACTCACCAGCCCATGTTCCTGGTCTCAGTTTGCAGAGCTCCGTGGGCACTCTCCAAGCAGCCCGGGTTGGCACAGGTGGCAGCTTGTCCCTGGGCGGCATCTTGATATTTGTGGAAATCCAAAAGCAAGCTGGCCCCGAAGGGCCGTGGGCCTACCTGGAACAGACAAAGGCTTCTGCCCAGGGAAACAAAACCCACCACCCCACGTTCCTGGTCTCACTTTGCAAAGCTCCTTGGGCACTCTCAAAGCAGCACTAGTTGCCACAGGCGGCAGCTTGTCCCTGGGCAGCATCTTGATATTCGTGGAAATCCAGCAGGCAGACGGCCTCGAAGGGCCGAGGGTCTACCTGGTACTGACAAAGGCTTCTGCCCGGGGAAACAAAACCCACAACCCCACGTTCCTGGTCTCAGTGTGAAGAACTCCGTGGGCACTCTCCAAGCAGCCCGGGTTGGCCCAGGTGGCAGCTTGTCCTTGGGCGGCATCTTGATATTCGTGGAAATCCAGCAGGCGGACAGCCCCGAAGGGCCGAGAGCCTACCTGGTACTGACAAAGGCTTCTGCCCGGGGAAAGAACACTCACCAGCCCATGTTCCTGGTCTCAGTTTGCAGAGCTCCATGGGCACTCTCAAAGCAGCCCGAGTTGGCACGGGTGGCAGCTTGTCCCTGGGCAGCATCTTGATATTCGTGGAAATCCAGGAGACAGCCTGCCCCTAAGGAACAAGGTCCTACCTGGTACTGCAAATGCTTCTACCTGGGGAAAGAAAACCCACAAAACCATGTTTCTGGTCTCAGTTTGCAGAGCTCCATGGGCACTCTCAAAGCAGCCCAAGTTGTCACGGGTGGTAGCTTGTCCCTGGGAGGCATCTTGATATTCGTGGAAATGCAGAAGGCAGCAGGCTCCTTACGGCCGGGGTCATACCTGGTAATGACAAAGGCTTCTGCCCGGGGAATCAAAACCCGCAACCCCACGATCTAGGTCTAAGTTTGCAGAGCTCCATGGGTACTCCCAAAGCAGCACGAGTTGGCACAGGTGGCAGCTTGTCCCTGGGCGGCATCATGATATACGTGGAAATCCAGCAGGCAGCATGCTCCTTAGGGCCAAGAGCCTACCTGGTACTGACAAAGTCTTCTGCCCGGAGAAAGAAAACTCACCAGCCCACGTTCCTGGTCGCAGTTTGCAGAGCTCCATGGGCACTCTCAAAGCAGCCCGAGTTGGCACGGGTGGCAGCTTGCCCCTGGGCAGCATCTTGATATTCGTTCAAATCCAGCAGGGAGCAGGCTCCTTAAGGCCGAGGGCCTAGCTTGTACTGAAAAATGCTTCTGCCCTGGGAATCAAAACCCACCACCCCACGATCTAGGTCTCAGGTTGCAGAGCTCCATGGGCACTCTCAAAGCAGCCCGAGTTGGCACAGGTGGCAGCTTGTCCCTGGGCGGCATCTTGATATTCTTTGAAATCCAGCAGGCAGCCGGCCCCGAAGGGCCATGGGCCTACCTGGTACAGACAAAGGCTTCTGCCCGGGGAAACAAAACCCACCACCCCACGTTCCTGGTCTCAGTTTGCAGAGCTCCATGGGCACTCTCAAAGCAGCACGAGTTGGCACAGGTGGCAGCTTCTCCCTGGGCGGCATCTTGATATTCGTGGAAATCCAGCAAATACCCTACCCCTAAGGAAATAGGGCCTACCTGGTACAGACAAAGGCTTCTGCTCAGGAAAACAAAACTCAGTAGCCCAAGTTCCTAGTCTCACTTTGCAAAGCTCCTTGGGCTCTCTCAAAGCAGCACTAGTTGCCACAGGCGGCAGCTTGTCCCTGGGCAGCATCTTGATATTCGTGGAAATCCAGCAGGCGGACGGCCTCGAAGGGCCGAGGGCCTACCTGGTACTGACAAATGCTTCTGCCCGGGGAAACAAAACCCACCACCCCACGTTCCTGGTCTCAGTGTGAAGAACTCCGTGGGCACTCTCCAAGCAGCCCGGGTTGGCCCAGGTGGCAGCTTGTCCCTGGGCGGCATCTTGATATTCGTGGAAATCCAGCAGGCGGACGGCCCCTAAGGAACAAGGTCCTACCTGGTACTGCAAATGCTTCTGCCTGGGGAAAGAAAACCCACAAAACTCTGTTCCTGGTCTCAGTTTGCAGAGCTCCATGGGCACTCTCAAAGCAGCCCGAGTTGGCACAGGTGGCAGCTTGTCCCTGGGCGGCATCATGATATACGTGGAAATCCAGCAGGCAGCAGTCTCCTTAGGGCCGAGGGCCTACCTGGTACAGAAAAAGGCTTCTGCCCAGGGAAAGAAAACTCACCAGCCCACGTTCCTGGTCTCAGTTTGCAGAGCTCCATGGGCACTCTCAAAGCAGCACTAGTTGGCACAGCTGGCAGCTTGTCCCTGGGCGGCATCTTGATATTCGTGGAAATCCAGCAGGCAGACGGACCCGAAGGGCCATGGGCCTACCTGGTACTGACATAGGCTTCTGCCCGGGAAAACAAAACTCAGCACCCCGCGTTCCGGGTTTCTTTTTGCAGAGCTCCATGGGCACTCTCAAAGCAGCACTAGTTGGCACAGCTGGCAGCTTGTCCCTGGGCAGCATCTTGATATTCGTGGAAATCCAGCAGGTGGACGGCCCCGAAGGGCCGAGGGCCTACCTAGTACTGACAAATGCTTCTGCCTGGGGAAACAAAACCCACCACCCAAGGTTCCTGTTCTCTGTGTGAAGAACTCCGTGGGCACTCTCCAAGCAGCCCGGGTTGGCACAGGTGGCAGCTTGTCCCTGGGCGGCATCTTGATATTTGTGGAAATCCAAAAGGAAGCTGGCCCCGAAGGGCCGTGGGCCTACCTGGAACAGACAAAGGCTTCTGCCCAGGGAAACAAAACCCACCACCCCACGTTCCTGGTCTCAGTTTGCAGAGCTCCATGGGCACTCTCCAAGCAGCCCGAGTTTGAACAGTTGGCAGCTTGTTCCTGGGCAGCATCTTGATATTCGTGGAAATCCAGCAGGCGGACGGCCCCGGATGGCCGAGGGCCTACCTAGTACAGACAAATGCTCCTGCCCGGGGAAACAAAACCTGGAACCCCACGATCTCGGTCTCGGTTTGCAGAGCTCCATGGATACTCTCAAAGCAGCCCGAGTCGGCACAGGTGGCAGCTTGTCCCTGGGCAGCATCTTGATATTCGTGGAAATCCAGACAGCAGCCTACACCTAAGGAACAAGGTCCTACCTGGTACAGACAAAGGCTTGTGCCCGGGAACACAAAACTCAGTAGCCCACGGTCCTGGTCGCAGTTTGCAGAGCTCCGTGGGCACTCTCAAAGCAGCCTGAGTTGGCACGGGTGGTAGCTTGTCCCTGGGCGGCATCTTGATATTCGTGGAAATGCAGAAGGCAGCAGGCTCCTTACGGCCGGGGTCATACCTGGTACTGACAAAGGCTTCTGCCCAGGGAATCAAAACCCGCAACCCCACGATCTAAGTCTCAGTTTGCAGAGCTCCATGGGCACACGCAAAGCAGCCCGAATTGGCAAAGGTGGCAGCTTGTCCCTGGGCAGCATCTTGATATTCGTGGAAATCCAGGAGACAGCCTGCCACTAAGGAACAAGGGCCTACCTGGTACTGCAAATGCTTCTGCCTGGGGAAAGAAAACCCACAAACCCATGTTCCTAGTCTCAGTTTGCAGAGCTCCATGGGCACTCTCAAAGCAGCCCGAGTTGGCACAGGTGGCAGCTTGTCCCTGGGCGGCATCTTCATATTCGTGGAATTCCAGCAGGCAGCCGGCCCCGAAGGGCCATGGCCCTACCTGGTACTGACAAAGGCTTCTGCCCGGGAAACAAAACCCACCACCCCACGTTCCTGGTCTCACTTTGCAAAGCTCCTTGGGCACTCTCAAAGCAGCACTAGTTGGCACAGCTGGCAGCTTGTCCCTGGGCAGCATCTTGATATTCGTGGAAATCCAGCAGGCGGACGGCCCCGAACGGCCGAGGGCCTACCTGGTACTGACAAAGGCTTCTGCCCGGGGAAAGAACACTCACCAGCCCATGTTCCTGGTCTCAGTTTGCAGAGCTCCGTGGGCACTCTCCAAGCAGCCCGGGTTGGCACAGGTGGCAGCTTGTCCCTGGGCGGCATCTTGATATTTGTGGAAATCCAAAAGCAAGCTGGCCCCGAAGGGCCGTGGGCCTACCTGGAACAGACAAAGGCTTCTGCCCAGGGAAACAAAACCCACCACCCCACGTTCCTGGTCTCAGTTTGCAGAGCTCCATGGGCACTCTCAAAGCAGTTCGAGTTTGCACAGGTGGCAGCTTGTCCCTGGGCAGCATCTTGATATTCGTGGAAATCCAGCAGGGGGACGGCCCCGGATGGCCGAGTGCCTATCTGGTACTGACAAAGGCTTCTGCCCGGGGAAACAAAACCTGGAACCCCACGATCTCGGTCTCGGTGTGCAGAGCTCCGTGGGCACTCTCAAAGCAACCCGAGTTGGCACGGCTGGTAGCTTGTCCCTGGGCAGCATCTTGATATTCGTGGAAATCCAGACAGCAGCCTACCCATAAGGAACAAGGTCCTACCTGGTACTGACAAAGGCTTCTGCACGGGAAAACAAAACTCAGAACCCCACGGTCCTGGTCGCAGTTTGCAGAGCTCCGTGGGCACTCTCAAAGCAGCCCGAGTTGGCACAGGTGGCAGCTTGTCCCTGGGCAGCATCTTGATATTCGTGAAAATCCAGCAGGCGGACGGCCCCGAAGGGCCGAGGGCCTACCGAGTACTGACAAATGCTTCTGCCTGGGGAAAGAAAACCCACAAACCCATGTTCCTAGTCTCAGTTTGCAGAGCTCCATGGGCACTCTCAAAGCAGCCCGAGTTGGCACAGGTGGCAGCTTGTCCCTGGGCGGCATCTTCATATTCGTAGAATTCCAGCAGGCAGCCGGCCCCGAAGGGCCATGGCCCTACATGGTACTGACAAAGGCTTCTACCCGGGAAACAAAACCCACCACCCCACGTTCCTGGTCTCAGTTTGCAGAGCTCCATGGGCACTCTCAAAGCAGCACGAGTTGGCACAGGTGGCAGCTTCTCCCTGGGCGGCATCTTGATATTCGTGGAAATCCAGCAAGTAGCCTACCCCTAAGGAACAAGGGCCTACCTGGTAGTGACAAATGCCTCTGCCCGGGAAAACAAAACTCAGCACCCCACGTTCCTGGTTTCTTTTTGCAGAGCTCCATGGGCACTCTCAAAGCAGCACTAGTTGGCACGGGTGGCAGCTTGTCCCTGGGCAGCATCTTGATATTCGTGGAAATCCAGCAGGCGGACGGCCACGAAGGGCCGAGGGCCTACCTAGTACTGACAAATGCTTCTGCCTGGGGAAACAAAACCCACCACCCCAGGTTCCTGTTCTCTGTGTGAAGAACTCCGTGGGCACTCTCCAAGCAGCCCGGGTTGGCACAGGTGGCAGCTTGTCCCTGGGTGGCATCTTGATATTTGTGGAAATCCAAAAGCAAGCTGGCCCCGAAGTGCCGTGGGCCTACCTGGAACAGACAAAGGCTTCTGCCCAGGGAAACAAAACCCACCACCCCACGTTCCTGGTCTCAGTTTGCAGAGCTCCATGGGCACTCTCAAAGCAGTTCGAGTTTGCACAGGTGGCAGCTTGTCCCTGGGCAGCATCTTGATATTCGTGGAAATCCAGCAGGGGGACGGCCCCGGATGGCCGAGTGCCTATCTGGTACTGACAAAGGCTTCTGCCCGGGGAAACAAAACCTGGAACCCCACGATCTCGGTCTCGGTTTGCAGAGCTCCGTGGGCACTCTCAAAGCAGCCCGAGTTGGCACGGCTGGTAGCTTGTCCCTGGGCAGCATCTTGATATTCGTGGAAATCCAGACAGCAGCCTACCCATAAGGAACAAGGTCCTACCTGGTACTGACAAAGGCTTCTGCACGGGAAGACAAAACTCAGAACCCCACGGTCCTGGTCGCAGTTTGCAGAGCTCCGTGGGCACTCTCAAAGCAGCCCGAGTTGGCACAGGTGGCAGCTTGTCCCTGGGCGGCATCATGATATATGTGGAAATCCAGCAGGCAGCATTCTCCTTAGGGCCGAGGGCCTACCTGGTACAGAAAAAGGCTTCTGCCCAGGGAAAGAAAACTCACCAACCCACGTTCCTGGTCTCAGTTTGCAGAGCTCCATGGGCACTCTCAAAGCAGCCCGAGTTGGCACGGGTGGCAGCTTGTCCCTGGGCGGCATCTTGATATTCGTGGAAATCCAGCAGGCAGACGGACCCGAAGGGCCATGGGCCTACCTGGTACTGACATAGGCTTCTGCCCGGGAAAACAAAACTCAGCACCCCGCGTTCCGGGTTTCTTTTTGCAGAGCTCCATGGGCACTCTCAAAGCAGCACTAGTTGGCACAGCTGGCAGCTTGTCCCTGGGCAGCATCTTGATATTCGTGGAAATCCAGCAGGTGGACGGCCCCGAAGGGCCGAGGGCCTACCTAGTACTGACAAATGCTTCTGCCTGGGAAAACAAAACCCACCACCCCAGGTTCCTGTTCTCTGTGTGAAGAACTCCGTGGGCACTCTGCAAGCAGCCCGGGTTGGCACAGGTGGCAGCTTGTCCCTGGGCGGCATCTTGATATTTGTGGAAATCCAAAAGGAAGCTGGCCCCGAAGGGCCGTGGGCCTACCTGGAACAGACAAATGCTCCTGCCCAGGGAAACAAAACTCAGAACCCCACGGTCCTGGTCGCAGTTTGCAGAGCTCCGTGGGCACTCTCAAAGCAGCCCGAGTTGGCACGGCTGGTAGCTTGTCCCTGGGCGGCATCATGATATACGTGGAAATCCAGCAGGCAGCATGCTCCTTAGGGCCAAGGGCCTACCTGGTACAGACAAAGTCTTCTGCCCGAGGAAAGAAAACTCACCAGCCCACGTTCCTGGTCGCAGTTTGCAGAGCTCCGTGGGTACTCTCAAAGCAGCCCGAGTTGGCACGGGTGGCAGCTTGCCCCTTGGGAGCATCTTGATATTCGTTCAAATCCAGCAGGGAGCAGGCTCCTTAAGGCCGAGGGCCTAGCTGGTACTGAAAAATGCTTCTGCCCTGGGAATCAAAACCCACCACCCCACGATCTAGGTCTCAGGTTGCAGGGCTCCATGGGCACTCTCAAAGCAGCCCGAGTTCGCACAGGTGGCAGCTTGTCCCTGGGCGGCATCTTGATATTCTTTGAAATCCAGCAGGCAGCCGGCCCCGAAGGGCCATGGGCCTACCTGGTACTGACAAAGGCTTCTGCCCGGGGAAACAAAACCCACCACCCCACGTTCCTGGTCTCAGTTTGCAGAGCTCCATGGGCACTCTCAAAGCAGTACGAGTTGGCACAGGTGGCAGCTTCTCCCTGGGCGGCATCTTGATATTCGTGGAAATCCAGCAAGTAGCCTACCCCTAAGGAAAGAGGGCCTACCTGGTACAGACAAAGGCTTCTGCTCAGGAAAACAAAACTCAGTAGCCCAAGTTCCCAGTCTCATTTTGCAAAGCTCCTTGGGCTCTCTCAAAGCAGCACTAGTTGCCACAGGCGGCAGCTTGTCCCTGGGCAGCATCTTGATATTCGTGGAAATCCAGCAGGCGGACGGCCTCGAAGGGCCGAGGGCCTACCTGGTACTGACAAATGCTTCTGCCCGGGGAAACAAAACCCACCACCCCACGTTCCTGGTCTCAGTGTGAAGAACTCCGTGGGCACTCTGCAAGCAGCCCGGGCTGGCCCAGGTGGCAGCTTGTCCCTGGGCGGCATCTTGATATTCGTGGAAATCCAGCAGGCGGACGGCCCCGAACGGCCGAGGGCCTACCTGGTACTGACAAATGCTTCTGCCCGGGGAAAGAACACTCACCAGCCCATGTTCCTGGTCTCAGTTTGCAGAGCTCCGTGGGCACTCTCAAAGCAGCCCGAATTGGCACAGGTGGCAGCTTGTCCCTGGGCAGCATCTTGATATTTGTGGAAATCCAGGAGACAGCCTGCCCCTAAGGAACAAGGTCCTACCTGGTACTGCAAATGCTTCTGCCTGGGGAAAGAAAACCCACAAAACTCTGTTCCTGGTCTCAGTTTGCAGAGCTCCATGGGCACTCTCAAAGCAGCCCTGGTTGGCACAGGTGGCAGCTTGTCCCTGGGCAGCACCTGGATATTCGTTCAAATCCAGCAGGGAGCAGCCTCCTTATGGCCGAGGGCCTACCTGGTACTGAAAAATGCTTCTGCCCGGGGAATCAAAACCCACCACCCCACGATCTAGGTCTCAGTTTGCAGAGCTCCATGGGCACTCTCAAAGCAGCGCAAGTTGGCACAGGTGGCAGCTTGTCGCTGGGCGGCATCTTGATATTCGTGGAAATCCAGCAGGCAGCCGGCCCCGAAGGGCCATGGGCCTACCTGGTACTGACAAAGGCTTCTGCCCGGGGAAACAAAACCCACCACCCCACGTTCCTGGTCTCAGTTTGCAGAGCTCCATGGGCACTCTCAAAGCAGCCCGAGTTGGCACAGGTGGCAGCTTGTCCCTGGGCGGCATCTTGATATTCGTGAAAATCCAGCAGGCAGACGGACCCGAAGGGCCATGGGCCTACCTGGTACTGACATAGGCTTCTGCCCGGGAAAACAAAACTCAGCACCCCGCGTTCCGGGTTTCTTTTTGCAGAGCTCCATGGGCACTCTCAAAGCAGCCCGAGTTGGCACAGGTGGCAGCTTGTCCCTGGGCAGCATCTTGATATTCGTGGAAATCCAGCAGGTGGACGGCCCCGAAGGGCCGAGGGCCTACCGAGTACTGACAAATGCTTCTGCCTGGGGAAAAAAAACCCAACACCCCACGGTCCTGGTCTCAGTGCGAAGAACTCCGTGGGCACTCTCAAAGCAGCCCGAATTGGCACAGGTGGCAGCTTGTCCCTGGGCGGCATCTTGATATTCGTGGAAATCCAGAGAGCAGGCTACCCCTAAGGAACAAGGGCCTACCTGGTACTGACAAAGGCTTCTGCCCGGGAAAACAAAACTCAGCACCCCACGTTCCTGGGTTCTTTTTGTAGAGCTCCATGGGCACTCTCAAAGCAGCACTAGTTGGCACAGCTGGCAGCTTGTCCCTGGGCAGCATCTTGATATTCGTGGAAATCCAGCAGGCGGACGGCCCCGAAGGGCCGAGGGCCTACCTAGTACTGACAAGTGCTTCTGCCTGGGGAAACAAAACCCACCACCCCAGGTTCCAGTTCTCTGTGTGAAGAACTCCGTGGGCACTCTCCAAGCAGCCCGGGTTGGCACAGGTGGCAGCTTGTCCCTGGGTGGCATCTTGATATTTGTGGAAATCCAAAAGCAAGCTGGCCCCGAAGTGCCGTGGGCCTACCTGGAACAGACAAAGGCTTCTGCTCAGGGAAACAAAACCCACCACCCCACGTTCCTGGTCTCAGTTTGCAGAGCTCCATGGGCACTCTCAAAGCAGTTCGAGTTTGCACAGGTGGCAGCTTGTCCCTGGGCAGCATCTTGATATTCGTGGAAATCCAGCAGGGGGACGGCCCCGGATGGCCGAGTGCCTATCTGGTACTGACAAAGGCTTCTGCCCGGGGAAACAAAACTCAGAAGCCCACGGTCCTGGTCGCAGTTTGCAGAGCTCCGTGGGCACTCTCAAAGCAGCCCGAGTTGGCACGGCTGGTAGCTTGTCCCTGGGCGGCATCTTGATATTCGTGGAAATGCAGAAGGCAGCAGGCTCCTTAGGGCCGGGGTCCTACCTGGTACTGACAAAGGCTTCTGCCCGGGGAATCAAAACCCGCAACCCCACGATCTAGGTCTAAGTTTGCAGAGCTCCATGGGTACTCCCAAAGCAGCACGAGTTGGCACAGGTGGCAGCTTGTCCCTGGGCGGCATCATGATATACGTGGAAATCCAGCAGGCAGCAGTCTCCTTAGGGCCGAGGGCCTACCTGGTACAGAAAAAGGCTTCTGCCCAGGGAAAGAAAACTCACCAGCCCACGTTCCTGGTCTCAGTTTGCAGAGCTCCATGGGCACTCTCAAAGCAGCACTAGTTGGCACAGCTGGCAGCTTGTCCCTGGGCGGCATCTTGATATTCGTGGAAATCCAGCAGGCAGACGGACCTGAAGGGCCATGGGCCTACCTGGTACTGACATAGGCTTCTGCCCGGGAAAACAAAACTCAGCACCCCGCGTTCCGGGTTTCTTTTTGCAGAGCTCCATGGGCACTCTCAAAGCAGCACTAGTTGGCACAGCTGGCAGCTTGTCCCTGGGCAGCATCTTGATATTCGTGGAAATCCAGCAGGTGGACGGCCCCGAAGGGCCGAGGGCCTACCTAGTACTGACAAATGCTTCTGCCTGGGAAAACAAAACCCACCACCCCAGGTTCCTGTTCTCTGTGTGAAGAACTCCGTGGGCACTCTCCAAGCAGCCTGGGTTGGCACAGGTGGCAGCTTGTCCCTGGGCGGCATCTTGATATTTGTGGAAATCCAAAAGGAAGCTGGCCCCGAAGGGCCGTGGGCCTACCTGGAACAGACAAATGCTCCTGCCCGGGGAAACAAAACCTGGAACCCCACGATCTCGGTCTCAGTTTGCAGAGCTCCATGGGTACTCTCAAAGCAGCCCGAGTCGGCACAGGTGGCAGCTTGTCCCTGGGCAGCATCTTGATATTCGTGGAAATCCAGACAGCAGCCTACCCCTAAGGAACAAGGTCCTACCTGGTACAGACAAAGGCTTCTGCCCGGGAACACAAAACTCAGTAGCCCACGGTCCTGGTCGCAGTTTGCAGAGCTCCGTGGGCACTCTCAAAGCAGCCCGAGTTGCCACAGGTGGTAGCTTGTCCCTGGGCGGCATCTTGATATTCGTGGAAATGCAGAAGGCAGCAGGCTCCTTACGGCCGGGGTCATACCTGGTACTGACAAAGGCTTCTGCCCAGGGAATCAAAACCCGCAACCCCACGATCTAGGTCTCAGTTTGCAGAGCTCCGTGGGCACACTCAAAGCAGCCCGAATTGGCAAAGGTGGCAGCTTGTCCCTGGGCAGCATCTTGATATTCGTGGAAATCCAGCAGGAAGCCTGCCCCTAAGGAACAAGGGCCTACATGGTACGGACAAATGCTTCTGCCTGGGGAAAGAAAACCGACAAACCCATGTTCCTAGTCTCAGTTTGCAGAGCTCCATGGGCACTCTCAAAGCAGCCCGAGTTGGCACAGGTGGCAGCTTGTCCCTGGGCGGCATCTTCATATTCGTGGAATTCCAGCAGGCAGCCGGCCCCGAAGGGCCATGGGCCTACCTGGTACTGACAAAGGCTTCTGCCCGGGGAAACAAAACCCACCACCCCACGTTCCTGGTCTCAGTTTGCAGAGCTCCATGGGCACTCTCAAAGAAGATCGAGTTGGCACAGGTGGCAGCTTGTCCCTGGGCGGCATCTTGATATTCGTGGAAATCCAGAGAGCAGCCTACCCCTAAGGAACAAGGGCCTTCCTGGTAGTGACAAAGGCTTCTGCCCAGGAAAACAAAACTCAGTAGCCCACGTTCCTGGTCTCAGTTTGCAAAGCTCCATGGGCACTCTCAAAGCAGCACTAGTTGCCACAGGCGGCAGCTTGTCCCTGGGCAGCATCTTGATATTCGTGGAAATCCAGAGAGCAGGCTACCCCTAAGGAACAAGGGCCTACCTGGTACTGACAAAGGCTTCTGCCTGGGGAAACAAAACCCACAACCCCACGTTCCTGGTCTCAGTGTGAAGAACTCCGTGGGCACTCTCCAAGCAGCCCGGGTTGGCCCAGGTGGCAGCTTGTCCGTGGGCGGCATCGTGATATTCGTGGAAATCCAGCAGGCGGACTGCCCCGAAGGGCCGAGAGCCTACCTGGTACTGACAAAGGCTTCTGCCCGGGGAAAGAACACTCACCAGCCCATGTTCCTGGTCTCAGTTTGCAGAGCTCCGTGGGCACTCACAAAGCAGCCCGAGTTGGCACAGCTGGCAGCTTGTCCCTGGGCAGCATCTTGATATTCGTGGAAATCCAGGAGACAGCCTGCCCCTAAGGAACAAGGTCCTACCTGGTACTGCAAATGCTTCTACCTGGGGAAAGAAAACCCACAAAACCATGTTTCTGGTCTCAGTTTGCAGAGCTCCATGGGCACTCTCAAAGCAGCCCAAGTTGTCACGGGTGGTAGCTTGTCCCTGGGCGGCATCTTGATATTCGTGGAAATGCAGAAGGCAGCAGGCTCCTTAGGGCCGGGGTCCTACCTGGTACTGACAAAGGCTTCTGCCCGGGGAATCAAAACCCGCAACCCCACGATCTAGGTCTAAGTTTGCAGAGCTCGATGGGTACTCTCAAAGCAGCACGAGTTGGCACAGGTGGCAGCTTGTCCCTGGGCGGCATCATGATATACGTGGAAATCCAAAAGCAAGCTGGCCCCGAAGGGCCGTGGGCCTACCTGGAACAGACAAAGGCTTCTGCCCAGGGAAACAAAACCCACCACCCCACGTTCCTGGTCTCAGTTTGCAGAGCTCCGTGGGCACTCTCAAAGCAGTTCGAGTTTGCACAGGTGGCAGCTTGTCCCTGGGCAGCATCTTGATATTCGTGGAAATCCAGCAGGGGCACGGCCCCGGATGGCCGAGTGCCTATCTGGTACTGACAAAGGCTTCTGCCCGGGGAAACAAAACTCAGAACCCCACGGTCCTGGTCGCAGTTTGCAGAGCTCCGTGGGCACTCTCAAAGCAGCCCGAGTTGGCACGGCTGGTAGCTTGTCCCTGGGCGGCATCTTGATATTCGTGGAAATGCAGAAGGCAGCAGGCTCCTTAGGGCCGGGGTCCTACCTGGTACTGACAAAGGCTTCTGCCCGGGGAATCAAAACCCGCAACCCCACGATCTAGGTCTAAGTTTGCAGAGTTCCATGGGTACTCCCAAAGCAGCACGAGTTGGCACAGGTGGCAGCTTGTCCCTGGGCGGCATCATGATATACGTGGAAATCCAGCAGGCAGCAGTCTCCTTAGGGCCGAGGGCCTACCTGGTACAGAAAAAGGCTTCTGCCCAGGGAAAGAAAACTCACCAACCCACGTTCCTGGTCTCAGTTTGCAGAGCTCCATGGGCACTCTCAAAGCAGCACTAGTTGGCACAGCTGGCAGCTTGTCCCTGGGCGGCATCTTGATATTCGTGGAAATCCAGCAGGCAGACGGACCCGAAGGGCCATGGGCCTACCTGGTACTGACATAGGCTTCTGCCCGGGAAAACAAAACTCAGCACCCCGCGTTCCGGGTTTCTTTTTGCAGAGCTCCATGGGCACTCTCAAAGCAGCACTAGTTGGCACAGCTGGCAGCTTGTCCCTGGGCAGCATCTTGATATTCGTGGAAATCCAGCAGGTGGACGGCCCCGAAGGGCCGAGGGCCTACCTAGTACTGACAAATGCTTCTGCCTGGGAAAACAAAACCCACCACCCCAGGTTCCTGTTCTCTGTGTGAAGAACTCCGTGGGCACTCTCCAAGCAGCCTGGGTTGGCACAGGTGGCAGCTTGTCCCTGGGCGGCATCTTGATATTTGTGGAAATCCAAAAGGAAGCTGGCCCCGAAGGGCCGTGGGCCTACCTGGAACAGACAAATGCTCCTGCCCGGGGAAACAAAACCTGGAACCCCACGATCTCGGTCTCAGTTTGCAGAGCTCCATGGGTACTCTCAAAGCAGCCCGAGTCGGCACAGGTGGCAGCTTGTCCCTGGGCAGCATCTTGATATTCGTGGAAATCCAGACAGCAGCCTACCCCTAAGGAACAAGGTCCTACCTGGTACAGACAAAGGCTTCTGCCCGGGAACACAAAACTCAGTAGCCCACGGTCCTGGTCGCAGTTTGCAGAGCTCCGTGGGCACTCTCAAAGCAGCCCGAGTTGCCACAGGTGGTAGCTTGTCCCTGGGCGGCATCTTGATATTCGTGGAAATGCAGAAGGCAGCAGGCTCCTTACGGCCGGGGTCATACCTGGTACTGACAAAGGCTTCTGCCCAGGGAATCAAAACCCGCAACCCCACGATCTAGGTCTCAGTTTGCAGAGCTCCGTGGGCACACTCAAAGCAGCCCGAATTGGCAAAGGTGGCAGCTTGTCCCTGGGCAGCATCTTGATATTCGTGGAAATCCAGCAGGAAGCCTGCCCCTAAGGAACAAGGGCCTACATGGTACGGACAAATGCTTCTGCCTGGGGAAAGAAAACCGACAAACCCATGTTCCTAGTCTCAGTTTGCAGAGCTCCATGGGCACTCTCAAAGCAGCCCGAGTTGGCACAGGTGGCAGCTTGTCCCTGGGCGGCATCTTCATATTCGTGGAATTCCAGCAGGCAGCCGGCCCCGAAGGGCCATGGGCCTACCTGGTACTGACAAAGGCTTCTGCCCGGGGAAACAAAACCCACCACCCCACGTTCCTGGTCTCAGTTTGCAGAGCTCCATGGGCACTCTCAAAGAAGATCGAGTTGGCACAGGTGGCAGCTTGTCCCTGGGCGGCATCTTGATATTCGTGGAAATCCAGAGAGCAGCCTACCCCTAAGGAACAAGGGCCTTCCTGGTAGTGACAAAGGCTTCTGCCCAGGAAAACAAAACTCAGTAGCCCACGTTCCTGGTCTCAGTTTGCAAAGCTCCATGGGCACTCTCAAAGCAGCACTAGTTGCCACAGGCGGCAGCTTGTCCCTGGGCAGCATCTTGATATTCGTGGAAATCCAGAGAGCAGGCTACCCCTAAGGAACAAGGGCCTACCTGGTACTGACAAAGGCTTCTGCCTGGGGAAACAAAACCCACAACCCCACGTTCCTGGTCTCAGTGTGAAGAACTCCGTGGGCACTCTCCAAGCAGCCCGGGTTGGCCCAGGTGGCAGCTTGTCCGTGGGCGGCATCGTGATATTCGTGGAAATCCAGCAGGCGGACTGCCCCGAAGGGCCGAGAGCCTACCTGGTACTGACAAAGGCTTCTGCCCGGGGAAAGAACACTCACCAGCCCATGTTCCTGGTCTCAGTTTGCAGAGCTCCGTGGGCACTCACAAAGCAGCCCGAGTTGGCACAGCTGGCAGCTTGTCCCTGGGCAGCATCTTGATATTCGTGGAAATCCAGGAGACAGCCTGCCCCTAAGGAACAAGGTCCTACCTGGTACTGCAAATGCTTCTACCTGGGGAAAGAAAACCCACAAAACCATGTTTCTGGTCTCAGTTTGCAGAGCTCCATGGGCACTCTCAAAGCAGCCCAAGTTGTCACGGGTGGTAGCTTGTCCCTGGGCGGCATCTTGATATTCGTGGAAATGCAGAAGGCAGCAGGCTCCTTAGGGCCGGGGTCCTACCTGGTACTGACAAAGGCTTCTGCCCGGGGAATCAAAACCCGCAACCCCACGATCTAGGTCTAAGTTTGCAGAGCTCGATGGGTACTCTCAAAGCAGCACGAGTTGGCACAGGTGGCAGCTTGTCCCTGGGCGGCATCATGATATACGTGGAAATCCAAAAGCAAGCTGGCCCCGAAGGGCCGTGGGCCTACCTGGAACAGACAAAGGCTTCTGCCCAGGGAAACAAAACCCACCACCCCACGTTCCTGGTCTCAGTTTGCAGAGCTCCGTGGGCACTCTCAAAGCAGTTCGAGTTTGCACAGGTGGCAGCTTGTCCCTGGGCAGCATCTTGATATTCGTGGAAATCCAGCAGGGGCACGGCCCCGGATGGCCGAGTGCCTATCTGGTACTGACAAAGGCTTCTGCCCGGGGAAACAAAACTCAGAACCCCACGGTCCTGGTCGCAGTTTGCAGAGCTCCGTGGGCACTCTCAAAGCAGCCCGAGTTGGCACGGCTGGTAGCTTGTCCCTGGGCGGCATCTTGATATTCGTGGAAATGCAGAAGGCAGCAGGCTCCTTAGGGCCGGGGTCCTACCTGGTACTGACAAAGGCTTCTGCCCGGGGAATCAAAACCCGCAACCCCACGATCTAGGTCTAAGTTTGCAGAGTTCCATGGGTACTCCCAAAGCAGCACGAGTTGGCACAGGTGGCAGCTTGTCCCTGGGCGGCATCATGATATACGTGGAAATCCAGCAGGCAGCAGTCTCCTTAGGGCCGAGGGCCTACCTGGTACAGAAAAAGGCTTCTGCCCAGGGAAAGAAAACTCACCAACCCACGTTCCTGGTCTCAGTTTGCAGAGCTCCATGGGCACTCTCAAAGCAGCACTAGTTGGCACAGCTGGCAGCTTGTCCCTGGGCGGCATCTTGATATTCGTGGAAATCCAGCAGGCAGACGGACCCGAAGGGCCATGGGCCTACCTGGTACTGACATAGGCTTCTGCCCGGGAAAACAAAACTCAGCACCCCGCGTTCCGGGTTTCTTTTTGCAGAGCTCCATGGGCACTCTCAAAGCAGCACTAGTTGGCACAGCTGGCAGCTTGTCCCTGGGCAGCATCTTGATATTCGTGGAAATCCAGCAGGTGGACGGCCACGAAGGGCCGAGGGCCTACCTAGTACTGACAAATGCTTCTGCCTGGGAAAACAAAACCCACCACCCCAGGTTCCTGTTCTCTGTGTGAAGAACTCCGTGGGCACTCTCCAAGCAGCCCGGGTTGGCACAGGTGGCAGCTTGTCCCTGGGCGGCATCTTGATATTTGTGGAAATCCAAAAGGAAGCTGGCCCCGAAGGGCCGTGGGCCTACCTGGAACAGACAAATGCTCCTGCCCGGGGAAACAAAACCTGGAACCCCACGATCTCGGTCTCAGTTTGCAGAGCTCCATGGGTACTCTCAAAGCAGCCCGAGTCGGCACAGGTGGCAGCTTGTCCCTGGGCAGCATCTTGATATTCGTGGAAATCCAGACAGCAGCCTACCCCTAAGGAACAAGGTCCTACCTGGTACAGACAAAGGCTTCTGCCCGGGAACACAAAACTCAGTAGCCCACGGTCCTGGTCGCAGTTTGCAGAGCTCCGTGGGCACTCTCAAAGCAGCCCGAGTTGCCACAGGTGGTAGCTTGTCCCTGGGCGGCATCTTGATATTCGTGGAAATGCAGAAGGCAGCAGGCTCCTTACGGCCGGGGTCATACCTGGTACTGACAAAGGCTTCTGCCCGGGGAATCAAAACCCGCAACCCCACGATCTAGGTCTCAGTTTGCAGAGCTCCGTGGGCACTCTCAAAGCAGCCCGAATTGGCAAAGTTGGCAGCTTGTCCCTGGGCAGCATCTTGATATTCGTGGAAATCCTGCTGCCAGCCTGCCCCTAAGGAACAAGGGCCTACCTGGTACGGACAAATGCTTCTGCCTGGGGAAAGAAAACCCACAAACCCATGTTCCTAGTCTCAGTTTGCAGAGCTCCATGGGCACTCTCAAACCAGCCCGAGTTGGCACAGGTGGCAGCTTGTCCCTGGGCGGCATCTTCATATTCGTGGAATTCCAGCAGGCAGCCGGCCCCGAAGGGCCATGGGCCTACCTGGTACTGACAAAGGCTTCTGCCCGGGGAAACAAAACCCAGCACCCCACGTTCCTGGTCTCAGTTTGCAGAGCTCCATGGGCACTCTCAAAGAAGATCGAGTTGGCACAGGTGGCAGCTTGTCCCTGGGCGGCATCTTGATATTCGTGGAAATCCAGAGAGCAGCCTACCCCTAAGGAACAAGGGCCTTCCTGGTAGTGACAAAGGCTTCTGCCCAGGAAAACAAAACTCAGTAGCCCACGTTCCTGGTCTCAGTTTGCAAAGCTCCATGGGCACTCTCAAAGCAGCACTAGTTGCCACAGGCGGCAGCTTGTCCCTGGGCAGCATCTTGATATTCGTGGAAATCCAGAGAGCAGGCTACCCCTAAGGAACAAGGGCCTACCTGGTACTGACAAAGGCTTCTGCCTGGGGAAACAAAACCCACAACCCCACGTTCCTGGTCTCAGTGTGAAGAACTCCGTGGGCACTCTCCAAGCAGCCCGGGTTGGCCCAGGTGGCAGCTTGTCCGTGGGCGGCATCGTGATATTCGTGGAAATCCAGCAGGCGGACTGCCCCGAAGGGCCGAGAGCCTACCTGGTACTGACAAAGGCTTCTGCCCGGGGAAAGAACACTCACCAGCCCATGTTCCTGGTCTCAGTTTGCAGAGCTCCGTGGGCACTCACAAAGCAGCCCGAGTTGGCACAGCTGGCAGCTTGTCCCTGGGCAGCATCTTGATATTCGTGGAAATCCAGGAGACAGCCTGCCCCTAAGGAACAAGGTCCTACCTGGTACTGCAAATGCTTCTACCTGGGGAAAGAAAACCCACAAAACCATGTTTCTGGTCTCAGTTTGCAGAGCTCCATGGGCACTCTCAAAGCAGCCCAAGTTGTCACGGGTGGTAGCTTGTCCCTGGGCGGCATCTTGATATTCGTGGAAATGCAGAAGGCAGCAGGCTCCTTAGGGCCGGGGTCCTACCTGGTACTGACAAAGGCTTCTGCCCGGGGAATCAAAACCCGCAACCCCACGATCTAGGTCTAAGTTTGCAGAGCTCGATGGGTACTCTCAAAGCAGCACGAGTTGGCACAGGTGGCAGCTTGTCCCTGGGCGGCATCATGATATACGTGGAAATCCAAAAGCAAGCTGGCCCCGAAGGGCCGTGGGCCTACCTGGAACAGACAAAGGCTTCTGCCCAGGGAAACAAAACCCACCACCCCACGTTCCTGGTCTCAGTTTGCAGAGCTCCGTGGGCACTCTCAAAGCAGTTCGAGTTTGCACAGGTGGCAGCTTGTCCCTGGGCAGCATCTTGATATTCGTGGAAATCCAGCAGGGGCACGGCCCCGGATGGCCGAGTGCCTATCTGGTACTGACAAAGGCTTCTGCCCGGGGAAACAAAACTCAGAACCCCACGGTCCTGGTCGCAGTTTGCAGAGCTCCGTGGGCACTCTCAAAGCAGCCCGAGTTGGCACGGCTGGTAGCTTGTCCCTGGGCGGCATCTTGATATTCGTGGAAATGCAGAAGGCAGCAGGCTCCTTAGGGCCGGGGTCCTACCTGGTACTGACAAAGGCTTCTGCCCGGGGAATCAAAACCCGCAACCCCACGATCTAGGTCTAAGTTTGCAGAGTTCCATGGGTACTCCCAAAGCAGCACGAGTTGGCACAGGTGGCAGCTTGTCCCTGGGCGGCATCATGATATACGTGGAAATCCAGCAGGCAGCAGTCTCCTTAGGGCCGAGGGCCTACCTGGTACAGAAAAAGGCTTCTGCCCAGGGAAAGAAAACTCACCAACCCACGTTCCTGGTCTCAGTTTGCAGAGCTCCATGGGCACTCTCAAAGCAGCACTAGTTGGCACAGCTGGCAGCTTGTCCCTGGGCGGCATCTTGATATTCGTGGAAATCCAGCAGGCAGACGGACCCGAAGGGCCATGGGCCTACCTGGTACTGACATAGGCTTCTGCCCGGGAAAACAAAACTCAGCACCCCGCGTTCCGGGTTTCTTTTTGCAGAGCTCCATGGGCACTCTCAAAGCAGCACTAGTTGGCACAGCTGGCAGCTTGTCCCTGGGCAGCATCTTGATATTCGTGGAAATCCAGCAGGTGGACGGCCACGAAGGGCCGAGGGCCTACCTAGTACTGACAAATGCTTCTGCCTGGGAAAACAAAACCCACCACCCCAGGTTCCTGTTCTCTGTGTGAAGAACTCCGTGGGCACTCTCCAAGCAGCCCGGGTTGGCACAGGTGGCAGCTTGTCCCTGGGCGGCATCTTGATATTTGTGGAAATCCAAAAGGAAGCTGGCCCCGAAGGGCCGTGGGCCTACCTGGAACAGACAAATGCTCCTGCCCGGGGAAACAAAACCTGGAACCCCACGATCTCGGTCTCAGTTTGCAGAGCTCCATGGGTACTCTCAAAGCAGCCCGAGTCGGCACAGGTGGCAGCTTGTCCCTGGGCAGCATCTTGATATTCGTGGAAATCCAGACAGCAGCCTACCCCTAAGGAACAAGGTCCTACCTGGTACAGACAAAGGCTTCTGCCCGGGAACACAAAACTCAGTAGCCCACGGTCCTGGTCGCAGTTTGCAGAGCTCCGTGGGCACTCTCAAAGCAGCCCGAGTTGCCACAGGTGGTAGCTTGTCCCTGGGCGGCATCTTGATATTCGTGGAAATGCAGAAGGCAGCAGGCTCCTTACGGCCGGGGTCATACCTGGTACTGACAAAGGCTTCTGCCCGGGGAATCAAAACCCGCAACCCCACGATCTAGGTCTCAGTTTGCAGAGCTCCGTGGGCACTCTCAAAGCAGCCTGAATTGGCAAAGTTGGCAGCTTGTCCCTGGGCAGCATCTTGATATTCGTGGAAATCCTGCTGCCAGCCTGCCCCTAAGGAACAAGGGCCTACCTGGTACGGACAAATGCTTCTGCCTGGGGAAAGAAAACCCACAAACCCATGTTCCTAGTCTCAGTTTGCAGAGCTCCATGGGCACTCTCAAACCAGCCCGAGTTGGCACAGGTGGCAGCTTGTCCCTGGGCGGCATCTTCATATTCGTGGAATTCCAGCAGGCAGCCTGCCCCGAAGGGCCATGGGCCTACCTGGTACTGACAAAGGCATCTGCCCGGGGAAACAAAACCCACCACCCCACGTTCCTGGTCTCAGTTTGCAGAGCTCCATGGGCACTCTCAAAGAAGATCGAGTTGGCACAGGTGGCAGCTTGTCCCTGGGCGGCATCTTGATATTCGTGGAAATCCAGAGAGCAGCCTACCCCTAAGGAACAAGGGCCTTCCTGGTAGTGACAAAGGCTTCTGCCCAGGAAAACAAAACTCAGTAGCCCCCGTTCCTGGTCTCAGTTTGCAAAGCTCCATGGGCACTCTCAAAGCAGCACTAGTTGCCACAGGCGGCAGCTTGTCCCTGCGCGGCATCTTGATATTCGTGGAAATCCAGAGAGCAGGCTACCCCTAAGGAACAAGGGCCTACCTGGTACTGACAAAGGCTTCTGCCTGGGGAAACAAAACCCACAACCCCATGTTCCTGGTCTCAGTGTTAAGAACTCCGTGGGCACTCTCCAAGCAGCCCGGGTTGGCCCAGGTGGCAGCTTGTCCGTGGGCGGCATCTTGATATTCGTGGAAATCCAGCAGGCGGACAGCCCCGAAGGGCCGAGAGCCTACCTGGTACTGACAAAGGCTTCTGCCCGGGGAAAGAACACTCACCAGCCCATGTTCCTGGTCTCAGTTTGCAGAGCTCCGTGGGCACTCTCAAAGCAGCCCAAGTTGGCACAGGTGGCAGCTTGTCCCTGGGCAGCATCTTGATATTCGTGGAAATCCAGGAGACAGCCTGCCCCTAAGGAACAAGGTCCTACCTGGTACTGCAAATGCTTCTGCCTGGGGAAAGAAAACCCACAAAACTCTGTTCCTGGTCTCAGTTTGCAGAGCTCCATGGGCACTCTCAAAGCAGCCCTGGTTGGCACAGGTGGCAGCTTGTCCCTGGGCAGCACCTTGATATTCGTTCAAATCCAGCAGGGAGCAGCCTCCTTATGGCCGAGGGCCTACCTGGTACTGAAAAATGCTTCTGCCCGGGGAATCAAAACCCACCACCCCACGATCTAGGTCTCAGTTTGCAGAGCTCCATGGGCACTCTCAAAGCAGCGCGAGTTGCCACAGGTGGCAGCTTGTCCCTGGGCGACATCTTGATATTCGTGGAAATCCAGCAGGCAGCCGGCCCCGAAGGGCCATGGGCCTACCTGGTACTGACAAAGGCTTCTGCCCGGGGAAACAAAACCCACCACCCCACGTTCCTGGTCTCAGTTTGCAGAGCTCCATGGGCACTCTCAAAGCAGCACGAGTTGGCACAGGTGGCAGCTTGTCCCTGGGCAGCATCTTGATATTCGTGAAAATCCAGCAGGCAGACGGACCCGAAGGGCCATGGGCCTACCTGGTACTGACATAGGCTTCTGCCCGGGAAAACAAAACTCAGCACCCCGCGTTCCGGGTTTCTTTTTGCAGAGCTCCATGGGCACTCTCAAAGCAGCCCGAGTTGGAACAGCTGGCAGCTTGTCCCTGGGCAGCATCTTGATATTCGTGGAAATCCAGCAGGTGGACGGCCCCGAAGGGCCGAGGGCCTACCTAGTACTGACAAATGCTTCTGCCTGGGGAAACAAAACCCACCACCCCGCGTTCCGGGTTTCTTTTTGCAGAGCTCCATGGGCACTCTCAAAGTAGCACTAGTTGGCACAGGTGGCAGCTTGTCCCTGGGCAGCATCTTGATATTCGTGGAAATCCAGCAGGTGGACGGCCACGAAGGGCCAAGGGCCTACCTAGTACTGACAAATGCTTCTGCCTGGGGAAACAAAACCCACCACCCCAGGTTCCTGTTCTCTGTGTGAAGAACTCCGTGGGCACTCTCCAAGCAGCCCGGGTTGGCACAGGTGGCAGCTTGTCCCTGGGTGGCATCTTGATATTTGTGGAAATCCAAAAGGAAGCTGGCCCCGAAGGGCCGTGGGCCTGCCTGGAACAGACAAAGGCTTCTGCCCAGGGAAACAAAACCCACCACCCCACGTTCCTGGTCTCAGTTTGCAGAGCTCCATGGGCACTCTCCAAGCAGCCCGAGTTTGCACAGGTGGCAGCTTGTCCCTGGGCAGCATCTTGATATTCGTGGAAATCCAGCAGGCGGACGGCCCCGGATGGCCGCGGGCCAACCTGGTACAGACAAAGGCTTCTGCCCGGGGAAACAAAACCTGGAACCCCACGATCTTGGTCTCAGTTTGCAGAGCTCCATGGGTACTCTCAAAGCAGCCCGAATTGGCAAAGGTGGCAGCTTGTCCCTGGGCAGCATCTTGATATTCGTGGAAATCCAGGATACAGCCTGCCACTAAGGAACAAGGGCCTACCTGGTACTGCAAATGCTTCTGCCTGGGGAAAGAAAACCCACAAACCCATGTTCCTGGTCTCAGTTTGCAGAGCTCCATGGGCACTCTCAAAGCAGCACTAGTTGGCACAGCTGGCAGCTTGTCCCTGGGCGGCATCTTGATATTCGTGGAAATCCAGCAGGCAGCCGGCCCCGAAGGGCCATAGGCCTACCTGGTACAGACAAAGGCTTCTGCCTGGGGAAACAAAACCCACCACCCCACGTTCCTGGTCTCAGTTTGCAGAGCTCCATGGGCACTCTCAAAGCAGCACGACTTGGCACAGGTGGCAGCTTGTCCCTGGGCGGCATCTTGACATTCGTGGAAATCCAGCAAGTAGCCTACCCCTAAGGAAAGAGGGCCTACCTGGTACAGACAAAGGCTTCTGCCCAGGAAAACGAAACTCAGCACCCCACGTTCCTGGTCTCAGTTTGCAAAGCTCCATGGGCACTCTCAAAGCAGCACTAGTTGGCACAGGTGGCAGCTTGTCCCTGGGCGGCATCTTCAGATTCGCGGAAATCCAGCAGGCGGACGGCCTCGAAGGGCCGAGGGCTTACCTGGTACTGACAAAGGCTTCTCCCTGGGGAAACAAAACCCACCACCCCACGTTCCTGGTCTCAGTGTGAAGAACTCCGTAGGCACTCTCAAAGCAGCCCGGGTTGGCACAGGTGGCAGCTTGTCCCTGGGCGGCATCTTGATATTCATGGAAATCCAGCAGGCGGACGGCCCCGAAGGGCCGAGGGCCTACCTGGTACTGACAAAGGCTTCTGCCCGGGGAAAGAACACTCATCAGCCCATGTTCCTGGTCTCAGTTTGCAGAGCTCCGTGGGCACTCTCAAAGCAGCCCGAGTTGTCACAGGTCGCAGCTTGTCCCTGGGCAGCATCTTGATATTCGTGGAAATCCAGGAGACAGCCTGCCCCTAAGGAACAAGGTCCTACCTGGTACTGCAAATGCTTCTGCCTGGGGAAAGAAAACCCACAAAACCATGTTCCTGGTCTCAGTTTGCAGAGCTCCATGGGCACTCTCAAAGCAGCCCGAGTTGGCACAGGTGGCAGCTTGTCCCTGGGCGGCATCTTGATATTCGTGGAAATCCTGCTGCCAGCCTGCCCCATAGGGCCGAAGGCCTACCTGGTACTGAAAAATGCTTCTGCCCGGGGAAACAAAACCCACCTCTCCACGTTCCTGGTCTCAGTTTGCAGAGCTCCATGGGCACTCTCAAAGCAGCCCGAGTTGGCACAGCTGGCAGCTTGTCCCTGGGAAGCATCTTGATATTCGTGGAAATCCAGCAGGCGGACGGCCCCGGATGGCCGCGGGCCTACCTAGTACAGACAAATGCTTCTGCCTGGGGAAACAAAACCCAACACCCCACGTTCCTGGTGTCAGTATGCAGAGCTCCGTGGGCACTCTGAAAGCAGCCCAAGTTGGCACAGGTGGCAGCTTGTCCCTGGGCGGCATCTTGATATTCGTTCAAATCCAGCAGACAGCAGTCTCCTTAGGGCCGAGGGCCTACCTGGTATAGAAAAAGGCTTCTGCCCGGGGAAAGAAAACTCACCAGCCCACGTTCCTGGTCTCAGTTTGCAGAGCTCCATGGGCACTCTCAAAGCAGCCCGAATTGGCACAGGTGGCAGCTTGTCCCTGCGCGGCGTCTTGATATTCGTGGAAATCCAGCCGGCAGACGGACCCGAAGGGCCATGGGCCTACCTGGTACTGACATAGGCTTCTGCCCGGGAAAACAAAACTCAGCACCCCACGTTCCTGGTTTCTTTTTGCAGAGCTCCATGGGCACTCTCAAAGCAGCACTAGTTGGCACGGGTGGCAGCTTGTCCCTGGGCAGCATTTTGATATTCGTGGAAATCCAGCAGGCGGACGGCCCCGAAGGGCCGAGGGCCTACCTAGTACAGACAAATGCTTCTGCCCGGGGAAACAAAACCCACCACCCCAGGTTCCTGTTCTCAGTGTGAAGAACTCCGTGGGCACTCTCCAAGCAGCCCGGCTTGGCACAGGTGGCAGCTTGTCCCTGGGCAGCATCTTGATATTCGTGCAAATCCAGCATGGAGCAGGCTCCTTATGGCCGAGGGCCTACCTGGTACTGAATAAGGCTTCTGCCCGGGGAATCAAAACTCACCACCCCACGATCTAGGTCTCAGTTTGCAGTTCTCCATGGGTACTCTCAAAGCAGCACGTGTTGGCACAGGTGGCAGCTTGTCCCTGGGCAGCATCTTGATATTCGTGGAAATCCAGCAGGCGGACGGCCCCGAAGTGTCGAGGGCCTACCCGGTAATGACAAAGGCTTCTGCCCGGGGAAAGAAAACTCACCAGCCCACGTTCCTGGTCTCAGTTTGCAGAGCTCCATGGGCACTCTCAAAGCAGCGCGAGTTGGCAAAGGTGGCAGCTTGTCCCTGGGAAGCATCTTGATATTCCTGGAAATACAGGAGACAGCCGGCCCCTAAGGAACAAGGGCCTACCTGGCACTGCAAATGCTTCTGCCTGGGGAAAGAAAACCCACAAACCCATGTTCCTGGTCTCAGTTTGCAGAGCTCCATGGGCACTCTCAAAGCATCCCGAGTTGGCACAGGTGGCAGCTTGTCCCTGGGCGGCATCTTGATATTCGTGGAAATCCAGCAGGCAGCCGGCCCCGAAGGGCCATAGGCCTACCTGGTACGGACAAAGGCTTCTGCCCGGGGAAACAAAACCCACCAGCCCATGTTCCTGGTCTCAGTTTGCAGAGCTCCATGGGCACTCTCAAAGCAGCCTGAGTTGGCACAGGTGGCAGCTTGTCCCTGGGCAGCATCTTGATATTCGTGGAAATCCAGAGAGCAGGCTACCCCTAAGGAACAAGGGCCTACCTGGTGCTGACAAAGGCTTCTGCCTGGGGAAACAAAACCCACAACCCCACGTTCCTGGTCTCAGTGTTAAGAACTCCGTGGGCACTCTCCAAGCAGCCCGGGTTGGCCCAGGTGGCAGCTTGTCCGTGGGCGGCATCTTGATATTCGTGGAAATCCAGCAGGCGGACAGCCCCGAAGGGCCGAGAGCCTACCTGGTACTGACAAAGGCTTCTGCCCGGGGAAAGAACACTCACCAGCCCATGTTCCTGGTCTCAGTTTGCAGAGCTCCGTGGGCACTCTCAAAGCAGCCCGAGTTGGCACAGGTGGCAGCTTGTCCCTGGGCAGCATCTTGATATTCGTGGAAATCCAGGATACAGCCTGCCCCTAAGGAACAAGGTCCTACCTGGTACTGCAAATGCTTCTGCCTGGGGAAAGAAAACCCACAAAACTCTGTTCCTGGTCTCAGTTTGTAGAGCTCCATGGGCACTCTCAAAGCAGCCCTGGTTGGCACAGGTGGCAGCTTGTCCCTGGGCAGCACCTTGATATTCGTTCAAATCCAGCAGGGAGCAGCCTCCTTATGGCCGAGGGCCTACCTGGTACTGAAAAATGCTTCTGCCCGGGGAATCAAAACCCACCACCCCACGATCTAGGTCTCAGTTTGCAGAGCTCCATGGGCACTCTCAAAGCAGCGCGAGTTGGCACAGGTGGCAGCTTGTCCCTGGGCGGCATCATGATATACGTGGAAATCCAGCAGGCAGCCGGCCCCGAAGGGCCATGGGCCTACCTGGTACTGACAAAGGCTTCTGCCCGGGGAAACAAAACCCACCACCCCACGTTCCTGGTCTCAGTTTGCAGAGCTCCATGGGCACTCTCAAAGCAGCACGAGTTGGCACAGGTGGCAGCTTGTCCCTGGGCAGCATCTTGATATTCGTGAAAATCCAGCAGGCAGACGGACCCGAAGGGCCATGGGCCTACCTGGTACTGACATAGGCTTCTGCCCGGGAAAACAAAACTCAGCACCCCGCGTTCCGGGTTTCTTTTTGCAGAGCTCCATGGGCACTCTCAAAGCAGCCCGAGTTGGAACAGCTGGCAGCTTGTCCCTGGGCAGCATCTTGATATTCGTGGAAATCCAGCAGGTGGACGGCCCCGAAGGGCCGAGGGCCTACCTAGTACTGACAAATGCTTCTGCCTGGGGAAACAAAACCCACCACCCCGCGTTCCGGGTTTCTTTTTGCAGAGCTCCATGGGCACTCTCAAAGTAGCACTAGTTGGCACAGGTGGCAGCTTGTCCCTGGGCAGCATCTTGATATTCGTGGAAATCCAGCAGGTGGACGGCCACGAAGGGCCAAGGGCCTACCTAGTACTGACAAATGCTTCTGCCTGGGGAAACAAAACCCACCACCCCAGGTTCCTGTTCTCTGTGTGAAGAACTCCGTGGGCACTCTCCAAGCAGCCCGGGTTGGCACAGGTGGCAGCTTGTCCCTGGGCGGCATCTTGATATTTGTGGAAATCCAAAAGGAAGCTGGCCCCGAAGGGCCGTGGGCCTGCCTGGAACAGACAAAGGCTTCTGCCCAGGGAAACAAAACCCACCACCCCACGTTCCTGGTCTCAGTTTGCAGAGCTCCATGGGCACTCTCTAAGCAGCCCGAGTTTGCACAGGTGGCAGCTTGTCCCTGGGCAGCATCTTGATATTCGTGGAAATCCAGCAGGCGGACGGCCCCGGATGGCCGCGGGCCAACCTGGTACAGACAAAGGCTTCTGCCCGGGGAAACAAAACCTGGAACCCCACGATCTTGGTCTCAGTTTGCAGAGCTCCATGGGTACTCTCAAAGCAGCCCGAATTGGCAAAGGTGGCAGCTTGTCCCTGGGCAGCATCTTGATATTCGTGGAAATCCAGGATACAGCCTGCCACTAAGGAACAAGGGCCTACCTGGTACTGCAAATGCTTCTGCCTGGGGAAAGAAAACCCACAAACCCATGTTCCTGGTCTCAGTTTGCAGAGCTCCATGGGCACTCTCAAAGCAGCACTAGTTGGCACAGCTGGCAGCTTGTCCCTGGGCGGCATCTTGATATTCGTGGAAATCCAGCAGACAGCCGGCCCCGAAGGGCCATAGCCCTACCTGGTACAGACAAAGGCTTCTGCCTGGGGAAACAAAACCCACCACCCCACGTTCCTGGTCTCAGTTTGCAGAGCTCCATGGGCACTCTCAAAGCAGCACGACTTGGCACAGGTGGCAGCTTGTCCCTGGGCGGCATCTTGACATTCGTGGAAATCCAGCAAGTAGCCTACCCCTAAGGAAAGAGGGCCTACCTGGTACAGACAAAGGCTTCTGCCCAGGAAAACGAAACTCAGCACCCCACGTTCCTGGTCTCAGTTTGCAAAGCTCCATGGGCACTCTCAAAGCAGCACTAGTTGGCACAGGTGGCAGCTTGTCCCTGGGCGGCATCTTCAGATTCGCGGAAATCCAGCAGGCGGACGGCCTCGAAGGGCCGAGGGCTTACCTGGTACTGACAAAGGCTTCTCCCTGGGGAAACAATACCCACCACCCCACGTTCCTGGTCTCAGTGTGAAGAACTCCGTAGGCACTCTCAAAGCAGCCCGGGTTGGCACAGGTGGCAGCTTGTCCCTGGGCGGCATCTTGATATTCATGGAAATCCAGCAGGCGGACGGCCCTGAAGGGCCGAGGGCCTACCTGGTACTGACAAAGGCTTCTGCCCGGGGAAAGAACACTCACCAGCCCATGTTCCTGGTCTCAGTTTGCAGAGCTCCGTGGGCACTCTCAAAGCAGCCCGAGTTGTCACAGGTCGCAGCTTGTCCCTGGGCAGCATCTTGATATTCGTGGAAATCCAGGAGACAGCCTGCCCCTAAGGAACAAGGTCCTACCTGGTACTGCAAATGCTTCTGCCTGGGGAAAGAAAACCCACAAAACCATGTTCCTGGTCTCAGTTTGCAGAGCTCCATGGGCACTCTCAAAGCAGCCCGAGTTGGCACAGGTGGCAGCTTGTCCCTGGGCGGCATCTTGATATTCGTGGAAATCCTGCTGCCAGCCTGCCCCATAGGGCCGAAGGCCTACCTGCTACTGACAAAGGCTTCTGCCCGGGGAAACAAAACCCACCTCTCCACGTTCCTGGTCTCAGTTTGCAGAGCTCCATGGGCACTCTCAAAGCAGCCCGAGTTGGCACAGCTGGCAGCTTGTCCCTGGGAAGCATCTTGATATTCATGGAAATCCAGCAGGCGGACGGCCCCGGATGGCCGCGGGCCTACCTAGTACAGACAAATGCTTCTGCCTGGGGAAACAAAACCCAACACCCCACGTTCCTGGTCTCAGTATGCAGAGCTCCGTGGGCACTCTCAAAGCAGCCCGAGTTGGCACAGGTGGCAGCTTGTCCCTGGGCGGCATCTTGATATTCGTTCAAATCCAGCAGACAGCAGTCTCCTTAGGGCCGAGGGCCTACCTGGTATAGAAAAAGGCTTCTGCCCGGGGAAAGAAAACTCACCAGCCCACGTTCCTGGTCTCAGTTTGCAGAGCTCCATGGGCACTCTCAAAGCAGCCCGAGTTGGCACAGGTGGCAGCTTGTCCCTGCGCGGCGTCTTGATATTCGTGGAAATCCAGCCGGCAGACGGACCCGAAGGGCCATGGGCCTACCTGGTACTGACATAGGCTTCTGCCCGGGAAAACAAAACTCAGCACCCCACGTTCCTGGTTTCTTTTTGCAGAGCTCCATGGGCACTCTCAAAGCAGCACTAGTTGGCACGGGTGGCAGCTTGTCCCTGGGCAGCATTTTGATATTCGTGGAAATCCAGCAGGCGGACGGCCCCGAAGGGCCGAGGGCCTACCTAGTACAGACAAATGCTTCTGCCCGGGGAAACAAAACCCACCACCCCAGGTTCCTCTTCTCAGTGTGAAGAACTCCGTGGGCACTCTCCAAGCAGCCCGGCTTGGCACAGGTGGCAGCTTGTCCCTGGGCAGCATCTTGATATTCGTGCAAATCCAGCATGGAGCAGGCTCCTTATGGCCGAGGGCCTACCTGGTACTGAATAAGGCTTCTGCCCGGGGAATCAAAACTCACCACCCCACGATCTAGGTCTCAGTTTGCAGTTCTCCATGGGTACTCTCAAAGCAGCACGTGTTGGCACAGGTGGCAGCTTGTCCCTGGGCAGCATCTTGATATTCGTGGAAATCCAGCAGGCGGACGGCCCCGAAGTGTCGAGGGCCTACCCGGTAATGACAAAGGCTTCTGCCCGGGGAAAGAAAACTCACCAGCCCACGTTCCTGGTCTCAGTTTGCAGAGCTCCATGGGCACTCTCAAAGCAGCGCGAGTTGGCAAAGGTGGCAGCTTGTCCCTGGGAAGCATCTTGATATTCCTGGAAATACAGGAGACAGCCGGCCCCTAAGGAACAAGGGCCTACCTGGCACTGCAAATGCTTCTGCCTGGGGAAAGAAAACCCACAAACCCATGTTCCTGGTCTCAGTTTGCAGAGCTCCATGGGCACTCTCAAAGCATCCCGAGTTGGCACAGGTGGCAGCTTGTCCCTGGGCGGCATCTTGATATTCGTGGAAATCCAGCAGGCAGCCGGCCCCGAAGGGCCATAGGCCTACCTGGTACGGACAAAGGCTTCTGCCCGGGGAAACAAAACCCACCAGCCCACGTTCCTGGTCTCAGTTTGCAGAGCTCCATGGGCACTCTCAAAGCAGCACGAGTTGGCACAGGTGGCAGCTTGTCCCTGGGCGGCATCTTGATATTCGTGGAAATCTAGCAAGCAGCTTACCCCTAAGGAAATAGGGCCTACCTGGTACAGAAAAAGGCTTCTGCCCGGGAAAACAAAACTCATCACCCCACGTTCCTGGTCTCAGTTTTCAGAGCTCCGTGGGCACTCTCAAAGCAGCCTGAGTTGGCACAGCTGGCAGCTTGTCCCTGGGCAGCATCTTGATATTCGTGGAAATCCAGCAGACAGCAGGCTCCTTAGGGCCGAGTGCCTACCTGGTACTGACAAAGGCTTCTGCCCGGGGAATCAAAACCCGCAACCCCATGATCTAGGTCTCAGTTTGCAGAGATCCATGGGTACTCTCCAAAGCAGCCCGAGTTGGCACAGGTGGCAGCTTGTCCCTGGGCGGCATCATGATACACTTGGAAATCCACCAGGCAGCAGGCTCCTTAGGGCCAAGGGCCTACCTGGTACTGACAAAGACTTCTGCCCGGGAAAACAAAACCCACCACCCCACGTTTCTGGTTTCTTTTTGCAGAGCTCCATGGGCACTCTCAAAGCAGCACTACTTGGCACAGGTAGCAGCATGTCCCTCGGCAGCATCTTGATATTCGTGCAAATCCAGGAGTCAGCTGGCCCTAAGGAACAAGGGCCTACCTGGTACTGACAAATGCTTATGCCCAGGGAAACAAAGCTCAGCAGCCCACATTCCTGGTTTCAGTTTGCAGAGCTCCGTGGGCACTCTCAAAGCAGCCCGAGTTGCCACAGGTCGCAGCTTGTGCCTGGGTGGCATCTTGATATTCGTGGAAATCCAGCAGGTAGCCGGCCCTGAAGGGCCATGGGCTTACCTGGGACTGACAAAGGCTTCGGCCGGGAAAAACAAAACCACCACCCCACGTGCCTGGTCTCAGTTTGGAGAGCTCCATGAGCACTCTCAAAGCAGCCCGAGTTGGCACAGGTGGCAGCTTGTCCCTGCGCGGCATCCTGATCTTCGTGGAAGGACTGCTGCCAGCCAGCCCCGAAGGGCCGAGGGCCTACCTGCTACTGACAAACGCTTCTGCCCGCGGAAACACAGCCCACCACTCCACGTTCCTGGTTTCAGTTTGCAGAGCTCCATGGGCACTCTCAAAGCAGCCCGAGTTTGCACAGGTGGAAGCTTGTCCCTGCGCAACATCTTCATATTCGTGGAAATCCAGCAGGCAGCCGGCCCCGATAGAGCCAAGGTCTACCTGATACCAAGAAGGCTTCTGCCCGGGAAAACAAAACCTGCAACCCCACGTTCCTGGTCTCAGTTTGCAGAGCTCCATGGGCACTCTCAAAGCAGCCTGAGTTGGCACAGGTGGCAGCTTGTCCCTGCGTGGCATCTTCAAATTCGTGGATATCCTGCAGCCAGACAGCCCAAAAGGGCCGAATGCCTACCTGGTACTGACAAAGGCTTCTGCTCGGGAAAACAGAACTCACCAACCCACGTTCCTGGTCTCAGTTTGCAGAGCTCCATGGGCACTCTCAATGCAGCCCGTGTTGGCACAGGTGGCAGCTTGTCCCTGGGCGGCATCTTGATATTCGTTCAAATCCAGCAGACAGCAGTCCCCTTAGGGCCGAGGGCCTACCTGGTATAGAAAAAGGCTTCTGCCTCGGGGAAAAAAAACTCACCAGCCCACGTTCCTGGTCTCAGTTTGCAGAGCTCCATGGGCACTCTCAAAGCAGCCCGAGTTGGCACAGGTGGCAGCTTGTCCCTGGGCGGCGTCTTGATATTCGTGGAAATTCAGCCGGAAGCTGGACCCGAAGGACCATGGGCCTACCTGGTACTGACATAGGCTTCTGCCCGGGAAACAAAACTCAGCACCCCACGTTCCTGGTTTCTTTTTGCAGAGCTCCATGGGCACTCTCAAAGCAGCACTAGTTGGTACGGGTGGCAGCTTGTCCCTGGGCAGCATTTTGATATTCGTGGAAATCCAGCAGGCGGACAGCCCCGAAGGGCCGAGGGCCTACCTAGTACAGACAAATGCTTCTGCCCGGGGAAACAAAACCCACCACCCCAGGTTCCTGGTCTCAGTGTGAAGAACTCCGTGGGCACTCTCCAAGCAGCCCGAGCTTGGCACAGGTGGCAGCTAGTCCCTGGGCAGCATCTTGATATTCGTGCAAATCCAGCATGGAGCAGGCTCCTTATGGGCGAGGGCCTACCTGGTACTGAATAATGCTTCTGCCCGGGGAATCTAAGCTCACCACCCCACGATCTAGGTCTCAGTTTGCAGTTCTCCATGGGTACTCTCAAAGCAGCCCGTGTTGGCACAGGTGGCAGCTTGTCCCTGGGCAGCATCTTGATATTCGTGGAAATCCAGCAGGCGGACGGCCCCGAAGTGCCGAGGGCCTACCCGGTAATGACAAAGGCTTCTGCCCGGGGAAAGAAAACCCACCAGCCCACGTTCCTGGTCTCAGTTTGCAGAGCTCCATGGGCACTCTCAAAGCAGCGCGAGTTGGCAAAGGTGGCAGCTTGTCCCTGCGTGAAGCATCTTGATATTCCTGGAAATACTGGAGACAGCCGGCCCAAAAGGAACAAGGGCCTACCTGGCACTGACAAATGCTTCTGCTCGGGAAAGAAAACCCACAAACCCATGTTCCTGCTCTCAGTTTGCAGAGCTCCATGGGCACTCTCAAAGCAGCCCGAGTTGGCACAGGTGGCAGCTTGTCCCTGGGCGGCATCTTGATATTCGCGGAAATCCAGCAGGCAGCCGGCCCCGAAGGTCCATAGGCCTACCTGGTACTGACAAAGGCTTCTGCCTCGGAAAAAAAACCCACCAGCCCACGTTCCTGGTCTCAGTTTGCAGAGCTCCATGGGCACTCTCAAAGCAGCACGAGTTGGCACAGGTGGCAGCTTGTCCCTGGGCGGCATCTTGATATCGGGGAAATCTAGCAAGCAGCTTACCCAAAAGGAAATAGGGCCTACCTGGTACAGAAAAAGGCTTCTGCCCGGGAAAAAAAACTCCTCACCCCACGTTCCTGGTCTCAGTTAGCAGAGCTCCGTGGGCACTGTCAAAGCAGCCTGAGTTGGCACAGCTGGCAGCTTGTCCCTGGGCAGCATCTTGATATTCGTGCAAATCCAGCAGACAGCAGGCCCCTTAGGGCCGAGGGCCTACCTGGTACTGACAAAGGCTTCTGCCCGGGGAATCAAAACCCGCACCCCATGATCTAGGTCCCAGTTTGCAGAGATCCATGGGTACTCTCCAAAGCAGCCTGAGTTGGCACAGGTGGCAGCTTGTCCCTGGGCGGCATCATGATACACTTGGAAATCCAAAAGGCAGCAGGCTCCATTAGGGCCAAAGGCCTACCTGGTACTGACAAAGACTTCTGCCCGGGGAAACAAAACCCAGCACCCCACGGTTCTGGTTTCTTTTTGCAGAGCTCCATGGGCACTCTCAAAGCAGCACTACTTGGCACAGGTAGCAGCATGTCCCTCGGCAGCATCTTGATATTCGTGCAAATCCAGGAGTCAGCTGGCCCAAAAGGGCAAGGGCCTACCTGGTACTGACAAATGCTTATGCCCAGGGAAAAAAAGCTCAGCTTCCCACATTCCTGGTCTCAGTTTGCAGAGCTCCGTGGGCACTCTCAAAGCAGCCCGAGTTGGCACAGGTCGCAGCTTGTGCCTGGGCAGCATCTTGATATTCGTGGAAATCCAGCAGGCAGCCGGCCCTGAAGGGCCATGGGCTTACCTGGTACTGACAAAGGCTTCTGCCGGGGAAAAAAAAACTCACACCCCACGTGCCTGGTCTCAGTTTGGAGAGCTCCATGAGCACTCTCAAAGCAGCCTGAGTTGGCACATGTGGCAGCTTGTCCCTGGGCGGCATCCTGATCTACGTGGAAGGACTGCTGTCAGCCTTCCCTGAAAACGAAGGCCTACCTGCTACTGACAAACGCTTCTGCCCGGGGAAACACAACCCACCACCCCACGTTCCTGGTTTCAGTTTGCAGAGCTCCATGGGCACTCTCAAAGCAGCCCGAGTTTGCACAGCTGGAAGCTTGTCCCTGGGCAACATCTTCATATTCGTGGAAATCCAGCAGGCAGCCGGCCCCGAAGGGCCATGGGTCTACCTGATACAAGAGAGGCTTCTGCCTCGGGAAAACAAAACCTGCACCCCACGTTCCTGGTCTCAGTTTGCAGAGCTCCATGGGCACTCTCAAAGCAGCCCGAGTTGCAACAGGTGGCAGCTTGTTCCTGGGCAGCATCATGATATTTGTGGCAATCCAGCAAGCAGACAACCCCTAGGGAACCAGGGCCTACCTCTTACTGACAAAGGCTTCTGCCGGGGGAAAAAAAACTCAGTAGCCCACGTTTTTGGTCGCAGTTAACAGAGCTCCATGGGCACTCTCAAAGCAGCCCGAGTTTGCACAGGTGGCAACTTGTCCCTGGGCGGCATCTTGATATTCGTGGAAATCCAGCAGGCTGCCTGCCCCTAAGTGACGAGGGCCTACCTGGTTCTGACAAATGCTTATGCCCGGGGAAACAAAACCCACCAACCCACATTAATGGTCGCAGTTTTCAGAGCTCCATGGGCAATCTCAAAGCAGCCCGAGTTGGCACAGGTGGCAGCATGTCCCTGGACGGCATCTTGATATTCGTGGAAATCCGTCTGCCAGCAGGCAACTAAAGGTCTGAGGGCCTACCTGGTTGTGACAAATACTTCTGCCCTGGATGACAAACCTCACCAACCCACGTGCCTGGTCTCAGTTTGCAGAGCTCCATTGGCACTCTCTAAGCAGCCCGACTAGGCACAGGTGGCAGCTTGTCCATGGGCGGCATCTTCAGATTCGTGAAAAATCAAGCAGGCAGCTGGCTTTGAAGGGCGAGGGCCTACCTGGTACTGACAAAGGCTTCTGCCCAGGGAAACAAAATTCACCAACACATTTTCCTGGTCTCAGTTTACAGAGCTCCATGGGCACTCTCAAAGCAGCCCGAATTGGCACAGGTGGCAGCTTGTCTCTGGGCGGCATCTTGATATTGGTGGAAAGCCAGAAGGCAACCGGCCGATAAGTGCCAAGGGCATACCTGGTACTGACAAATGCTTCTGCCCGGGGAAATAAAACCCACCAACTCACGTTAATGGTCTCAGTTTTCAGAGCTCCATGGGCACTCTCAATGCAGCCCGAATTGACACGGGGAGCAGCTTGTCCCTAGGCGGCATCTTCAGATACGCGGAAATCCCGCTGCCACCCGGCAACGAAGGGCAGACGTCCTACCTGGTACTGACAAATGCTTCTGTCCCTGAAAAAGAAAATTCGCCAACGCACGTTCCTGGTCTCAGTTTGCAGAGCTCCATTGGCACTCTCAAAGCAGCCCGAGTTGGCACAGCTTGTGGCAGCTTGTCGCGAAAAACCAACAGGCCTGGGCAGCATCTTCAGATTCACAGTTTGCAGAGCTCCAACTCTCCGAGCAGGCAGTCCCGGATTCACCCAGAATGGGGAGGGCCTACCTGGTACTGACAAAGGCTTCTGCCCAGGTAAACTAAGCTCACTACACCACGTGCCTGGTCTCGGTTTGCAGAGCTCCATGGGCACACTCAAAGCAGCCCCAGTTAGCACAGGTGGCAGCTTGTCCCTGGGCGGCATCTTGATATTCGTGGAAATCCAATAGGAAGCTGGCCGCGAAGGGCCGTGGGCCTACCTGGTACTGACAAAGGCTTCTGCCCAGGGAAACAAAATTCGCCAACGCACGTTCATGGTCTCAGTTTCCAGAGCTCCATTGGCACTCTCAAAGCAGCCCGAGTTGGCACAGGTGGCAGCTTGTCCCTTGGCAGCATCTTCAGATTCACGAAAATCCAGCAGGCAGCCGGCCCCTAAGGACTGAGGGCCTACCTGGTACTGACAAATGCTCCTGCCCGGGAAAAAAAAACCCACCACCCCACGTTCCTGGTCTCAGTTTGCAGAGCTCCGTGGGCACTCTCAAAGCAGCGCGAGTTGGCACAGGTGGCAGCCTGTCCCTGGGCGGCGTCTTCATATTGGCGGAAATCCAGCATGCAGCCTGCCCCTAAGTGCCAAGGGCCAACCTGGTAATGACAAAGGCTTCTGCCAGGGGAAATAAAACCCACCAACCCACGTTCCGGGTCGCAGTTTGCAGAGCTCCATGGGCACTCTCAAAGCAGCCTGAGTTGGCACAGGTGGCAGTTTGTCCCAGGGCGGCATCTTCAGAGTCGCGGAAATCAAGAAGGAAGCTGGCCCCAAACGGCCGAGGGCCTACCTGGTATTAAGGAAGGCTTGTGCGCAGGGAAACAAAATTCGCCACCCCACGTTCATGGTCGCAGTTTTCAGAGCTACATGGGCACTCTCAAAGCAGCCCGTTTTCCCACAGGTGGCAGGTTGTCCCTGGGCGGCATCTTCAGATTCGCGGAAATCCAGCTGCCAGCCTACCCCTAAGGGAAATGATCCTAACTGGTACAGACAAAGGCTTCTTCCCCGGAAAACAAAACTCACCCACCCCCGTTCCTGGTCACAGTTTGCAGAGCTCCATGGGCACACTCAATGCAGCCCGAGTTGGCACAGGTGGCAGCTTGTCCCTGGGCGGCATCTTCAGATTCGCGGAAATCCAGCAGGCAGCCGGCCCCTAAGGGCCGAGAGCCTACCTGGTACTGACAAAGGCTTCTGCCCAGGAAAACAAACCTCAGCACCCCACATTCCAGGTCTCAGTTTGCAGAGCTCCATGGGCACTCTCAAAGCAGCCCGAGTTGGCACAGGTGGCAGCTTGTCCCTGGGCGGCATCTTGATATTCGTGGAAATTCAGAAGGAAGCTGGCCCTGAAGGACAAATGGCCTACCTGGTACTGACAAAGACTTTTGCCTAGGGATATAAAATTCGCCAACACACGTTCCTGGTCTCAGTTTGCAGAGCTCCATGGGCACTCTCAAAGCAGCCCGAGTAGGTACAGGTGGCAGCTTGTCCCTGGGCGGCATCTTGATATTGGCGGAAATCCAGCAGGCAACCAGCCCATAAGTGCCAAGGGCCTACCTGGTTCAGACAAATGCTTCTGCAAGGGGAAATAAAACCCACCAACGCACCTTCCTGGTCTCAGTTTGCAGCGTTCCATTGGCATTCTCAAAGCAGCCCGAGTTGGCACAGGTGGCAGCTAGTCCCTGGGCGACATCTTCAGATTCGCCAAAACCCAGCAGGCAGCTGGCCCCGAAGGGCGAGGGCCTACCTGGTACTGACAAATGCTTCTGCCCAGGAAAACTAAGCTCACCACACCACGTGCCTGGTCTCAGTTTGCAGAACTCCATGGGCACACTCAAAGCAGCCCGAGTTGGCACAGGCGGCAGTTTGTCCCACGGCGGCATCTTGATATTCGCGGAAATCCAGCGAGCAGCCGCCCCAAAGGGCCAAGGGCCTACCTGGTACTGACAAAGGCTTCTGCCCGGGGAAAGAAAACCCACCACCACACGTTCCTGGTCTCAGTTTGCAGAGCTCCATGGGCACTCTCAAAGCAGCCTGAGTTGGCACAGGTGGCAGCTTGTCCCTGCGTGGCATCTTCAAATTCGTGGATATCCTGCAGCCAGACAGCCCAAAAGGGCCGAATGCCTACCTGGTACTGACAAAGGCTTCTGCTCGGGAAAACAGAACTCACCAACCCACGTTCCTGGTCTCAGTTTGCAGAGCTCCATGGGCACTCTCAATGCAGCCCGTGTTGGCACAGGTGGCAGCTTGCCCCGGGGCGGCATCTTGATATTGGCGGAAATCCTGCAGGCAGCCGGCCCCGAAGGTCCGAGGGCCTACCTGGCACTGACAAAGGCTTCTGCCTCGGAAAAAAAACCTCACATCCCACGTTCCTGGTCTCAGTTTGCAGAGCTCCATGGGCACTCTCAATGCAGCCCGTGTTGGCACAGGTGGCAGCTTGCCCCTGGGCGGCATCTTCAGATTCGCGGAAATCCAGCAGGCAGCCGGCCCAAAAGGGCGAGGGCCTACCTGGTACTGACAAAGGTTTCTGCCTCGGAAAAAAACCTCACTTCCCACGTTCTTGGTCTCAGTTTGCAGAGCTCCAAATGCACTCTCAAAGCTGCCTGAGTAGGCACGGGTGGCAGCTTGTCCATTGGCGGAATCTTCAGATTCCCGGAAATCCAGAAGGAAGCTGGCTTCGAAGGGCCGTGGGCCTACCTGGTACTGACAAAGGCTTCTGCCCAGGGAAACAAAATTCACCAACACATTTTCCTGGTCTCAGTTTGCAGAGCTCCATGGGCACTCTGTAAGCAGCCCGAGTTGGCACAGGTGGCAGCTTGTCCCTGGGCGGCATCTTGATATTGGCGGAAATCCAGCAGGCAACCAGCCCATAAGTGCCAAGGGCCTACCTGGTTCTGACAAATGCTTCTGCAAGGGGAAATAAAACCCACCAACACACCTTCCTGTTCCCAGTTTGCAGTGTTCCATTGGCATTCTCAAAGCAGCCCGAGTTGGCACAGGTGGCAGCTTGTCCCTAGGCGGCATCTTTAGATACGCGGAAATCCCGCTGCGACACGGCCCCGAAGGGCAGACGTCCTACCTGGTACTGACAATGGCTTCTGTCCCTGAAAAACAAAATTCGCCAACGCACGTTCCTGGTCTCAGTTTTCAGAGCTCCATTGGCACTCTCAAAGCAGCCCGAGTTGGCACAGATGGCAGCTTGTCCCTGGGCAGCATCTTCAGATTCGCGAAAACACAGCAGGCAGCTGGCCCCGAAGGGCGAGGGCCTACCTGGTACTGACAAATGCTTCTGCCCAGGAAAACTAGGCTCACCACACCACGTGCCTGGTCTCAGTTTTCAGAGCTCCATGGGCACACTCAAAGCAGCCCGAGTTGGCACAGGCGGCAGTTTGTCCCTCGGCGGCATCTTGATATTCGCGGAAATCCAGCGAGCAGCTGCCCAAAAGGGCCAAGGGCCTACCTGGTACTGACAAAGGCTTCTGCCCGGGGAAAGAAAACCCACCACCCCACCTTCCTGGTCTCAGTTTGCAGAGCTCCATGGGCACTCTCAAAGCAGACCGAGTTAGCACAGGTGGCAGCTTGTCCCTGGGCGGCATCTTGATATTTGTGGAAATCCAAAAGGAAGCTGGCCCCGAAGGGCCGTGGGCCTACCTGGAACAGACAAATGCTTCTGCCCAGGGAAACAAAATTCGCCAACACACGTTCATGGTCTCAGTTTGCAGAGCTCCATGGGCACTGTCAAAGCAGTGTGAGTTGCCCGAGGTGGGAGCTTGTCCCTGATTGGCGTCTTGATATAGGCGGAAATCTAGCCGGCAGCCGGCCCCTAAGGACTGAGGGCCTACCTGATACTGACAAAGGCTTCTGCCCGGGAAAAAAAACCTCACATCCCACGTTCCTGGTCCCAGTTTGCAGAGCTCCATGGGCACTCTCAAATCAGCCTGAGTTGCCACAGGTGGCAGCTTGTCCCTGGGCAGCATCTTGATATACGTGAAAATCCAAAAGGTTGCCTTCCCATGAAAACAAAGCCCTACCTGGTACTGACAAAGGCTTCTGCCCGGGGAAAGAAAACTCAGCACCCCACGGTCCTGGTCTCAGTTTGCAGAGCTCCATGGGCACTCTCAATGCAGCCCGAGTTGGCACAGGTGGCAGCTTGCCCCTGGGCGGCATCTTCAGATTCGCGGAAATCCAGCAGGCAGCCGGCCCAAAAGGGCGAGGGCCTACCTGGTACTGACAAAGGCTTCTGCCTCGGAAAAAAACCTCACTTCCCACGTTCTTGGTCTCAGTTTGCAGAGCTCCGTGGGCACTCTCAAAGCAGCCCGAGTTGGCACAGGTGGCAGCTTGTCCCTGGGCAGCATCTTGATATTGGCGGAAATCCAGCAGGCAGACGGCCCCGAAGGGCCGAGGGCCTACCTGGTACTGACAAATGCTTCTGCCGGGGGAAAAAAAACCTCACATCCCACGTTCCTGGTCCCAGTTTGCAGAGCTCCATGGGCACTCTCAAAGCAGCCTGAGTTGCCACAGGTGGCAGCTTGTCCCTGGGCGGCATCTTGATATACGGGAAAATCAAAAAGTCTGCCTTTCCCTGAGGCGTACCTGGTACTGACAAAGCTTCTGCCCGGGGAAAGTACCTGCAGAGTGGGCACTGACACTTGGCACAGGCTGTCTGCATCTTGACATTCGAAATCCAGCAAGTAGCCTAAAGAAGAGGGCCTACCTGGTCAGCACCCAGGAAAACGAAACGCACCCCACGTCCTGGTCTCAGTTTGCAGAGCTCCATGGGCACTCTCAAAGCAGCACTGAGTTGGCACAGGTGGCAGCCTTCCCCTGGGCGGCATCTTCAGATTCGCGGAAATCCAGCAGGCAGCCGGCCCAAAAGGGCGAGGGCTTACCTGGCACTGACAAAGGCTTCTGCCTCGGAAAACAAAACCTCACTTCCCACGTTCTTGGTCTCAGTTTGCAGAGCTCCGTGGGCACTCTCAAAGCAGCCCGAGTTGGCACAGGTGGCAGCTTGTCCCTGGGCGGCATCTTGATATTGGCGGAAATCCAGCAGGCAGCTGGCCCCGAAGGTCGAGGGCCTACCTGGTACTGACAAATGCTTCTGCCGGGGGTAAAAAAACCTCACATCCCACGTTGCTGGTCCCAGTTTGCAGAGCTCCGTGGGCACTCTCAAAGCAGCCCGAGTTGGCACAGGTCGCAGCTTGTCCCTGGGCGGCATCTTGATATTGGCGGAAATCCAGCAGGCAACCGGCCCATAAGGACCAAGGGCCTACCTGGTACTGACAAATGCTTCTGCCCGGGGAAATAAAACCCACAAAACCATGTTCCTGGTCTCAGTTTGCAGAGCTCCATGGGCACTCTCAAAGCAGCCCGAGTTGGCACAGGTGGCAGCTTGTCCCTGGGCGGCATCTTGATATTCGTGGAAATCCTGCTGCCAGCCTGCCCCATAGGGCCGAAGGCCTACCTGGTACTGACAAAGGCTTCTGCCCGGGGAAACAAAACCCACCTCTCCACGTTCCTGGTCTCAGTTTGCAGAGCTCCATGGGCACTCTCAAAGCAGCCCGAGTTGGCACAGCTGGCAGCTTGTCCCTGGGAAGCATCTTGATATTCGTGGAAATCCAGCAGGCGGACGGCCCCGGATGGCCGCGGGCCTACCTAGTACAGACAAATGCTTCTGCCTGGGGAAACAAAACCCAACACCCCACGTTCCTGGTGTCAGTATGCAGAGCTCCGTGGGCACTCTGAAAGCAGCCCAAGTTGGCACAGGTGGCAGCTTGTCCCTGGGCGGCATCTTGATATTCGTTCAAATCCAGCAGACAGCAGTCTCCTTAGGGCCGAGGGCCTACCTGGTATAGAAAAAGGCTTCTGCCCGGGGAAAGAAAACTCACCAGCCCACGTTCCTGGTCTCAGTTTGCAGAGCTCCATGGGCACTCTCAAAGCAGCCCGAATTGGCACAGGTGGCAGCTTGTCCCTGCGCGGCGTCTTGATATTCGTGGAAATCCAGCCGGCAGACGGACCCGAAGGGCCATGGGCCTACCTGGTACTGACATAGGCTTCTGCCCGGGAAAACAAAACTCAGCACCCCACGTTCCTGGTTTCTTTTTGCAGAGCTCCATGGGCACTCTCAAAGCAGCACTAGTTGGCACAGGTGGCAGCTTGTCCCTGGGCAGCATCTTCAGATTCGCGAAAATCCAACAGGCAGACTGGCCCCGAAGGGCGAGGGCCTACCTAGTACTGACAAATGCTTCTGCCCAGGAAAACTAAGCTCACCACACCACGTGCCTGGTCTCAGTGTGCAGAACTCCATGGGCACACTCAAAGCAGCCCGAATTGGCACAGGCAGCAGCTTGTCCCACGGCGGCATCTTGATATTCGCGGAAATCGAGCATGGAGCAGCCGCCCCAAAGGGCCAAGGGCCTACCTGGTACTGACATAAGGCTTCTGCCCAGGTAAACTAAGCTCACTACACCACGATGCCTGGTCTCGGTTTGCAGAGCTCCATGGGCACACTCAAAGCAGCCCGTGTTGGCACAGGTGGCAGCTTGTCCCTGGGCGGCATCTTGATATTCGTGGAAATCCAATAGGAAGACTGGCCGCGAAGTGTCGTGGGCCTACCTGGTACTGACAAAGGCTTCTGCCCAGGGAAACAAAACTCGCCAACGCACGTTCATGGTCTCAGTTTGCAGAGCTCCATTGGCACTCTCAAAGCAGCGCGAGTTGGCACAGGTGGCAGCTTGTCCCTTGGCAGCATCTTCAGATTCACTGAAAATCCAGCAGGCAGCCGGCCCCTAAGGAACTGAGGGCCTACCTGGCACTGACAAATGCTCCTGCCCGGGAAAAAAAAACCCACCACCCCACATTCCTGGTCTCAGTTTGCAGAGCTCCGTGGGCACTCTCAAAGCAGCGCGAGTTGGCACAGGTGGCAGCCTGTCCCTGGGCGGCGTCTTCATATTGGCGGAAATCCAGCATGCAGCCTGCCCCTAAGTGCCAAGGGCCAACCTGGTACAGACAAAGGCTTCTGCCAGGGGAAATAAAACCCACCAACCCACGTTCCGGGTCGCAGTTTGCAGAGCTCCATGGGCACTCTCAAAGCAGCCTGAGTTGGCACAGGTGGCAGTTTGTCCCAGGGCGGCATCTTCAGAGTCGCGGAAATCAAGAAGGAAGCTGGCCCCAAACGGCCGAGGGCCTACCTGGTATTAAGGAAGGCTTGTGCGCAGGGAAACAAAATTCGCCACCCCACGTTCATGGTCGCAGTTTTCAGAGCTACATGGGCACTCTCAAAGCAGCCCGGTTTTCCCACAGGTGGCAGGTTGTCCGTGGGCGGCATCTTCAGATTCGCGGAAATCCAGCTGCCAGCCTACCCCGAAGGGCCGATGATCCTAACTGGTACAGACAAAGGCTTCTTCCCCGGAAAACAACACTCACCCACCCATGTTCCTGGTCACAGTTTGCAGAGCTCCATGGGCACACTCAATGCAGCCCGAGTTGGCACAGGTGGCAGCTTGTCCCTGGGCGGCATCTTCAGATTCGCGGAAATCCAGCAGACAGCCTGCCCCTAAGGGCCGAGAGCCTACCTGGTACTGACAAAGGCTTCTGCCAGGGAAAACAAACCTCAGCAAAACACATTCCAGGTCTCAGTTTGCAGAGCTCCATGGGCACTCTCAAAGCAGCCCGAGTTGGCACAGGTGGCAGCTTGTCCCTGGGCGGCATCTTGATATTCGTGGAAATTCAGCAGGGAGCTGGCTCCTGAAGGACCGATGGGCCCTACCTGGTACTGACAAATGACTTTTGCCTAGGGATATAAAATTCGCCAACACACGTTCTAGGTCTCAGTTTGCAGAGCTCCATGGGCACTCTCAAAGCAGCGCGAGTAGGTACAGGTGGCAGCTTGTCCCTGGGCGGCATCTTGATATACGCGGAAATCCAGCAGGCAACCAGCCCATAAGTGCCAAGGGCCTACCTGGTTCAGACAAATGCTTCTGCAAGGGGAAATAAAACCCACCAACGCACCTTCCTGGTCTCAGTTTGCAGCGTTCCATTGGCATTCTCAAAGCAGCACGAGTTGGCACAGGTGGCAGCTAGTCCCTGGGCGACATCTTCAGATTCGCCAAAACCCAGCAGGCAGCTGGCCCCGAAGGGCGAGGGCCTACCTGGTACTGACATAGGCTTCTGCCCAGGAAAACTAAGCTCACCACACCACGTGCCTGGTCTCAGTTTGCAGAACTCCATGGGCACTCTCAAAGCAGCCCGAGTTGGCACAGCTGGCAGCTTGTCCCACGGCGGCATCTTGATATTCGCGGAAATCCAGCGAGGCAGCCGCCCCGAAGGGCCAAGGGCCTACCTAGTACTGACAAATGCTTCTGCCTGGGGAAACAAAACCCACCACCCCGCGTTCCGGGTTTCTTTTTGCAGAGCTCCATGGGCACTCTCAAAGTAGCACTAGTTGGCACAGGTGGCAGCTTGTCCCTGGGCAGCATCTTGATATTCGTGGAAATCCAGCAGGTGGACGGCCACGAAGGGCCAAGGGCCTACCTAGTACTGACAAATGCTTCTGCCTGGGGAAACAAAACCCACCACCCCAGGTTCCTGTTCTCTGTGTGAAGAACTCCGTGGGCACTCTCCAAGCAGCCCGGGTTGGCACAGGTGGCAGCTTGTCCCTGGGCGGCATCTTGATATTTGTGGAAATCCAAAAGGAAGCTGGCCCCGAAGGGCCGTGGGCCTGCCTGGAACAGACAAAGGCTTCTGCCCAGGGAAACAAAACCCACCACCCCACGTTCCTGGTCTCAGTTTGCAGAGCTCCATGGGCACTCTCCAAGCAGCCCGAGTTTGCACAGGTGGCAGCTTGTCCCTGGGCAGCATCTTGATATTCGTGGAAATCCAGCAGGCGGACGGCCCCGGATGGCCGCGGGCCAACCTGGTACAGACAAAGGCTTCTGCCCGGGGAAACAAAACCTGGAACCCCACGATCTTGGTCTCAGTTTGCAGAGCTCCATGGGTACTCTCAAAGCAGCCCGAATTGGCAAAGGTGGCAGCTTGTCCCTGGGCAGCATCTTGATATTCGTGGAAATCCAGGATACAGCCTGCCACTAAGGAACAAGGGCCTACCTGGTACTGCAAATGCTTCTGCCTGGGGAAAGAAAACCCACAAACCCATGTTCCTGGTCTCAGTTTGCAGAGCTCCATGGGCACTCTCAAAGCAGCACTAGTTGGCACAGCTGGCAGCTTGTCCCTGGGCGGCATCTTGATATTCGTGGAAATCCAGCAGACAGCCGGCCCCGAAGGGCCATAGCCCTACCTGGTACAGACAAAGGCTTCTGCCTGGGGAAACAAAACCCACCACCCCACGTTCCTGGTCTCAGTTTGCAGAGCTCCATGGGCACTCTCAAAGCAGCACGACTTGGCACAGGTGGCAGCTTGTCCCTGGGCGGCATCTTGATATTCGTGGAAATCCAGCAAGTAGCCTACCCCTAAGGAAAGAGGGCCTACCTGGTACAGACAAAGGCTTCTGCCCAGGAAAACGAAACTCAGCACCCCACGTTCCTGGTCTCAGTTTGCAAAGCTCCATGGGCACTCTCAAAGCAGCACTAGTTGGCACAGGTGGCAGCTTGTCCCTGGGCGGCATCTTCAGATTCGCGGAAATCCAGCAGGCGGACGGCCTCGAAGGGCCGAGGGCTTACCTGGTACTGACAAAGGCTTCTCCCTGGGGAAACAAAACCCACCACCCCACGTTCCTGGTCTCAGTGTGAAGAACTCCGTAGGCACTCTCAAAGCAGCCCGGGTTGGCACAGGTGGCAGCTTGTCCCTGGGCGGCATCTTGATATTCATGGAAATCCAGCAGGCGGACGGCCCCGAAGGGCCGAGGGCCTACCTGGTACTGACAAAGGCTTCTGCCCGGGGAAAGAACACTCACCAGCCCATGTTCCTGGTCTCAGTTTGCAGAGCTCCGTGGGCACTCTCAAAGCAGCCCGAGTTGTCACAGGTCGCAGCTTGTCCCTGGGGAGCATCTTGATATTCGTGGAAATCCAGGAGACAGCCTGCCCCTAAGGAACAAGGTCCTACCTGGTACTGCAAATGCTTCTGCCTGGGGAAAGAAAACCCACAAAACCATGTTCCTGGTCTCAGTTTGCAGAGCTCCATGGGCACTCTCAAAGCAGCCCGAGTTGGCACAGGTGGCAGCTTGTCCCTGGGCGGCATCTTGATATTCGTGGAAATCCTGCTGCCAGCCTGCCCCATAGGGCCGAAGGCCTACCTGCTACTGACAAAGGCTTCTGCCCGGGGAAACAAAACCCACCTCTCCACGTTCCTGGTCTCAGTTTGCAGAGCTCCATGGGCACTCTCAAAGCAGCCCGAGTTGGCACAGCTGGCAGCTTGTCCCTGGGAAGCATCTTGATATTCGTGGAAATCCAGCAGGCGGACGGCCCCGGATGGCCGCGGGCCTACCTAGTACAGACAAATGCTTCTGCCTGGGGAAACAAAACCCAACACCCCACGTTCCTGGTCTCAGTATGCAGAGCTCCGTGGGCACTCTCAAAGCAGCCCGAGTTGGCACAGGTGGCAGCTTGTCCCTGGGCGGCATCTTGATATTCGTTCAAATCCAGCAGACAGCAGTCTCCTTAGGGCCGAGGGCCTACCTGGTATAGAAAAAGGCTTCTGCCCGGGGAAAGAAAACTCACCAGCCCACGTTCCTGGTCTCAGTTTGCAGAGCTCCATGGGCACTCTCAAAGCAGCCCGAGTTGGCACAGGTGGCAGCTTGTCCCTGCGCGGCGTCTTGATATTCGTGGAAATCCAGCCGGCAGACGGACCCGAAGGGCCATGGGCCTACCTGGTACTGACATAGGCTTCTGCCCGGGAAAACAAAACTCAGCACCCCACGTTCCTGGTTTCTTTTTGCAGAGCTCCATGGGCACTCTCAAAGCAGCACTAGTTGGCACGGGTGGCAGCTTGTCCCTGGGCAGCATTTTGATATTCGTGGAAATCCAGCAGGCGGACGGCCCCGAAGGGCCGAGGGCCTACCTAGTACAGACAAATGCTTCTGCCCGGGGAAACAAAACCCACCACCCCAGGTTCCTCTTCTCAGTGTGAAGAACTCCGTGGGCACTCTCCAAGCAGCCCGGCTTGGCACAGGTGGCAGCTTGTCCCTGGGCAGCATCTTGATATTCGTGCAAATCCAGCATGGAGCAGGCTCCTTATGGCCGAGGGCCTACCTGGTACTGAATAAGGCTTCTGCCCGGGGAATCAAAACTCACCACCCCACGATCTAGGTCTCAGTTTGCAGTTCTCCATGGGTACTCTCAAAGCAGCACGTGTTGGCACAGGTGGCAGCTTGTCCCTGGGCAGCATCTTGATATTCGTGGAAATCCAGCAGGCGGACGGCCCCGAAGTGTCGAGGGCCTACCCGGTAATGACAAAGGCTTCTGCACGGGGAAAGAAAACTCACCAGCCCACGTTCCTGGTCTCAGTTTGCAGAGCTCCATGGGCACTCTCAAAGCAGCGCGAGTTGGCAAAGGTGGCAGCTTGTCCCTGGGAAGCATCTTGATATTCCTGGAAATACAGGAGACAGCCGGCCCCTAAGGAACAAGGGCCTACCTGGCACTGCAAATGCTTCTGCCTGGGGAAAGAAAACCCACAAACCCATGTTCCTGCTCTCAGTTTGCAGAGCTCCATGGGCACTCTCAAAGCAGCCCGAGTTGGCACAGGTGGCAGCTTGTCCCTGGGCGGCATCTTGATATTCGTGGAAATCCAGCAGGCAGCCGGCCCCGAAGGGCCATAGGCCTACCTGGTACGGACAAAGGCTTCTGCCCGGGGAAACAAAACCCACCAGCCCACGTTCCTGGTCTCAGTTTGCAGAGCTCCATGGGCACTCTCAAAGCAGCACGAGTTGGCACAGGTGGCAGCTTGTCCCTGGGCGGCATCTTGATATCCGGGGAAATCTAGCAAGCAGCTTACCCCTAAGGAAATAGGGCCTACCTGGTACAGAAAAAGGCTTCTGCCCGGGAAAACAAAACTCATCACCCCACGTTCCTGGTCTCAGTTTTCAGAGCTCCGTGGGCACTCTCAAAGCAGCCTGAGTTGGCACAGCTGGCAGCTTGTCCCTGGGCAGCATCTTGATATTCGTGCAAATCCAGCAGACAGCAGGCTCCTTAGGGCCGAGTGCCTACCTGGTACTGACAAAGGCTTCTGCCCGGGGAATCAAAACCCGCAACCCCATGATCTAGGTCTCAGTTTGCAGAGATCCATGGGTACTCTCCAAAGCAGCCCGAGTTGGCACAGGTGGCAGCTTGTCCCTGGGCGGCATCATGATACACTTGGAAATCCACCAGGCAGCAGGCTCCTTAGGGCCAAGGGCCTACCTGGTACTGACAAAGACTTCTGCCCGGGGAAACAAAACCCACCACCCCACGTTTCTGGTTTCTTTTTGCAGAGCTCCATGGGCACTCTCAAAGCAGCACTACTTGGCACAGGTAGCAGCATGTCCCTCGGCAGCATCTTGATATTCGTGCAAATCCAGGAGTCAGCTGGCCCTAAGGAACAAGGGCCTACCTGGTACTGACAAATGCTTATGCCCAGGGAAACAAAGCTCAGCAGCCCACATTCCTGGTTTCAGTTTGCAGAGCTCCGTGGGCACTCTCAAAGCAGCCCGAGTTGCCACAGGTCGCAGCTTGTGCCTGGGTGGCATCTTGATATTCGTGGAAATCCAGCAGGCAGCCGGCCCTGAAGGGCCATGGGCTTACCTGGGACTGACAAAGGCTTCGGCCGGGAAAAACAAAACCACCACCCCACGTGCCTGGTCTCAGTTTGGAGAGCTCCATGAGCACTCTCAAAGCAGCCCGAGTTGGCACATGTGGCAGCTTGTCCCTGCGCGGCATCCTGATCTTCGTGGAAGGACTGCTGCCAGCCTGCCCCGAAGGGCCGAGGGCCTACCTGCTACTGACAAACGCTTCTGCCCGCGGAAACACAGCCCACCACTCCACGTTCCTGGTTTCAGTTTGCAGAGCTCCATGGGCACTCTCAAAGCAGCCCGAGTTTGCACAGCTGGAAGCTTGTCCCTGCGCAACATCTTCATATTCGTGGAAATCCAGCAGGCAGCCGGCCCCGAAGAGCCATGGGTCTACCTGATACCAAGAGAGGCTTCTGCCCGGGAAAACAAAACCTGCAACCCCACGTTCCTGGTCTCAGTTTGCAGAGCTCCATGGGCACTCTCAAAGCAGCCCGAGTTGCAACAGGTGGCAGCTGGTTCCTGGGCAGCATCATGTTATTTGTGGCAATCCAGCAAGCAGACAACCCCTAGGGAACCAGGGCCTACCTCTTACAGACAAAGGCTTCTGCCCGGGAAAACAAAACTCAGTAGCCCACGTTTTTGGTCGCAGTTAACAGAGCTCCATGGGCACTCTCAAAGCAGCCCGAGTTTGCACAGGTGGCCACGTGTCCCTGGGCGGCATCTTGATATTCGTGGAAATCCAGCAGGCTGCCTGCCCCTAAGTGACGAGGGCCTACCTGGTTCTGCAAATGCTTATGCCCGGGGAAACAAAACCCACCAACCCACGTTAATGGTCGCAGTTTTCAGAGCTCCATGGGCAATCTCAAAGCAGCCCGAGTTGGCACAGGTGGCAGCTTGTCCCTGGACGGCATCTTGATATTCGTGGAAATCCGTCTGCCAGCAGGCCCTAAAGGTCTGAGGGCCTACCTGGTTGTGACAAATACTTCTGCCCCGGATGACAAACCTCACCATCCCACGTGCCTGGTCTCAGTTTGCAGAGCTCCATTGGCACTCTCTAAGCAGCCCGACTAGGCACAGGTGACACCTTGTCCATGGGCGGCATCTTCAGATTCGTGGAAATCAAGCAGGCAGCTGGCTTTGAAGGGCCGAGCGCCTACCTGGAACAGACAAAGGCTTCTGCCCAGGGAAACAAAATTCACCAACACATTTTCCTGGTCTCAGTTTACAGAGCTCCATGGGCACTCTCAAAGCAGCGCGAGTTGCCACAGGTGGCAGCTTGTCTCTGGGCGGCATCTTGATATTGGTGGAAAGCCAGAAGGCAACCGACCGATAAGTGCCAAGGGCATACCTGGTACTGACAAATGCTTCTGCAAGGGGAAATAAAACCCACCAACCCACGTTAATGGTCTCAGTTTTCAGAGCTCCATGGGCACTCTCAATGCAGCGCGAATTGACACGGGGAGCAGCTTGTCCCTAGGCGGCATCTTCAGATACGCGGAAATCCCGCTGCCACCCGGCCCCGAAGGGCAGACGTCCTACCTGGTACTGACAAATGCTTCTGTCCCGGAAAAAGAAAATTCGCCAACGCACGTTCCTGGTCTCAGTTTGCAGAGCTCCATTGGCACTCTCAAAGCAGCCCGAGTTGGCACAGGTGGCAGCTTGTCCCTGGGCAGCATCTTCAGATTCACGAAAATCCAGCAGGCAGCCGGCCCCGAATGGGGAGGGCCTACCTGGTACTGACAAAGGCTTCTGCCCAGGTAAACTAAGCTCACTACACCACGTGCCTGGTCTCGGTTTGCAGAGCTCCATGGGCACACTCAAAGCAGCCCCAGTTAGCACAGGTGGCAGCTTGTCCCTGGGCGGCATCTTGATATTCGTGGAAATCCAATAGGAAGCTGGCCGCGAAGGGCCGTGGGCCTACCTGGTACTGACAAAGGCTTCTGCCCAGGGAAACAAAATTCGCCAACGCACGTTCATGGTCTCAGTTTCCAGAGCTCCATTGGCACTCTCAAAGCAGCCCGAGTTGGCACAGGTGGCAGCTTGTCCCTTGGCAGCATCTTCAGATTCACGAAAATCCAGCAGGCAGCCGGCCCCTAAGGACTGAGGGCCTACCTGGTACAGACAAATGCTCCTGCCCGGGAAAAAAAAACCCACCACCCCACGTTCCTGGTCTCAGTTTGCAGAGCTCCGTGGGCACTCTCAAAGCAGCGCGAGTTGGCACAGGTGGCAGCCTGTCCCTGGGCGGCGTCTTCATATTGGCGGAAATCCAGCATGCAGCCTGCCCCTAAGTGCCAAGGGCCAACCTGGTAATGACAAAGGCTTCTGCCAGGGGAAATAAAACCCACCAACCCACGTTCCGGGTCGCAGTTTGCAGAGCTCCATGGGCACTCTCAAAGCAGCCTGAGTTGGCACAGGTGGCAGTTTGTCCCAGGGCGGCATCTTCAGAGTCGCGGAAATCAAGAAGGAAGCTGGCCCCAAACGGCCGAGGGCCTACCTGGTATTAAGGAAGGCTTGTGCGCAGGGAAACAAAATTCGCCACCCCACGTTCATGGTCGCAGTTTTCAGAGCTACATGGGCACTCTCAAAGCAGCCCGTTTTCCCACAGGTGGCAGGTTGTCCCTGGGCGGCATCTTCAGATTCGCGGAAATCCAGCTGCCAGCCTACCCCTAAGGGAAATGATCCTAACTGGTACAGACAAAGGCTTCTTCCCCGGAAAACAAAACTCACCCACCCCCGTTCCTGGTCACAGTTTGCAGAGCTCCATGGGCACACTCAATGCAGCCCGAGTTGGCACAGGTGGCAGCTTGTCCCTGGGCGGCATCTTCAGATTCGCGGAAATCCAGCAGGCAGCCGGCCCCTAAGGGCCGAGAGCCTACCTGGTACTGACAAAGGCTTCTGCCCAGGAAAACAAACCTCAGCACCCCACATTCCAGGTCTCAGTTTGCAGAGCTCCATGGGCACTCTCAAAGCAGCCCGAGTTGGCACAGGTGGCAGCTTGTCCCTGGGCGGCATCTTGATATTCGTGGAAATTCAGAAGGAAGCTGGCCCTGAAGGACAAATGGCCTACCTGGTACTGACAAAGACTTTTGCCTAGGGATATAAAATTCGCCAACACACGTTCCTGGTCTCAGTTTGCAGAGCTCCATGGGCACTCTCAAAGCAGCCCGAGTAGGTACAGGTGGCAGCTTGTCCCTGGGCGGCATCTTGATATTGGCGGAAATCCAGCAGGCAACCAGCCCATAAGTGCCAAGGGCCTACCTGGTTCAGACAAATGCTTCTGCAAGGGGAAATAAAACCCACCAACGCACCTTCCTGGTCTCAGTTTGCAGCGTTCCATTGGCATTCTCAAAGCAGCCCGAGTTGGCACAGGTGGCAGCTAGTCCCTGGGCGACATCTTCAGATTCGCCAAAACCCAGCAGGCAGCTGGCCCCGAAGGGCGAGGGCCTACCTGGTACTGACAAATGCTTCTGCCCAGGAAAACTAAGCTCACCACACCACGTGCCTGGTCTCAGTTTGCAGAACTCCATGGGCACACTCAAAGCAGCCCGAGTTGGCACAGGCGGCAGTTTGTCCCACGGCGGCATCTTGATATTCGCGGAAATCCAGCGAGCAGCCGCCCCAAAGGGCCAAGGGCCTACCTGGTACTGACAAAGGCTTCTGCCCGGGGAAAGAAAACCCACCACCACACGTTCCTGGTCTCAGTTTGCAGAGCTCCATGGGCACTCTCAAAGCAGCCTGAGTTGGCACAGGTGGCAGCTTGTCCCTGCGTGGCATCTTCAAATTCGTGGATATCCTGCAGCCAGACAGCCCAAAAGGGCCGAATGCCTACCTGGTACTGACAAAGGCTTCTGCTCGGGAAAACAGAACTCACCAACCCACGTTCCTGGTCTCAGTTTGCAGAGCTCCATGGGCACTCTCAATGCAGCCCGTGTTGGCACAGGTGGCAGCTTGCCCCGGGGCGGCATCTTGATATTGGCGGAAATCCTGCAGGCAGCCGGCCCCGAAGGTCCGAGGGCCTACCTGGCACTGACAAAGGCTTCTGCCTCGGAAAAAAAACCTCACATCCCACGTTCCTGGTCTCAGTTTGCAGAGCTCCATGGGCACTCTCAATGCAGCCCGTGTTGGCACAGGTGGCAGCTTGCCCCTGGGCGGCATCTTCAGATTCGCGGAAATCCAGCAGGCAGCCGGCCCAAAAGGGCGAGGGCCTACCTGGTACTGACAAAGGTTTCTGCCTCGGAAAAAAACCTCACTTCCCACGTTCTTGGTCTCAGTTTGCAGAGCTCCAAATGCACTCTCAAAGCTGCCTGAGTAGGCACGGGTGGCAGCTTGTCCATTGGCGGAATCTTCAGATTCCCGGAAATCCAGAAGGAAGCTGGCTTCGAAGGGCCGTGGGCCTACCTGGTACTGACAAAGGCTTCTGCCCAGGGAAACAAAATTCACCAACACATTTTCCTGGTCTCAGTTTGCAGAGCTCCATGGGCACTCTGTAAGCAGCCCGAGTTGGCACAGGTGGCAGCTTGTCCCTGGGCGGCATCTTGATATTGGCGGAAATCCAGCAGGCAACCAGCCCATAAGTGCCAAGGGCCTACCTGGTTCTGACAAATGCTTCTGCAAGGGGAAATAAAACCCACCAACACACCTTCCTGTTCCCAGTTTGCAGTGTTCCATTGGCATTCTCAAAGCAGCCCGAGTTGGCACAGGTGGCAGCTTGTCCCTAGGCGGCATCTTTAGATACGCGGAAATCCCGCTGCGACACGGCCCCGAAGGGCAGACGTCCTACCTGGTACTGACAATGGCTTCTGTCCCTGAAAAACAAAATTCGCCAACGCACGTTCCTGGTCTCAGTTTTCAGAGCTCCATTGGCACTCTCAAAGCAGCCCGAGTTGGCACAGATGGCAGCTTGTCCCTGGGCAGCATCTTCAGATTCGCGAAAACACAGCAGGCAGCTGGCCCCGAAGGGCGAGGGCCTACCTGGTACTGACAAATGCTTCTGCCCAGGAAAACTAGGCTCACCACACCACGTGCCTGGTCTCAGTTTTCAGAGCTCCATGGGCACACTCAAAGCAGCCCGAGTTGGCACAGGCGGCAGTTTGTCCCTCGGCGGCATCTTGATATTCGCGGAAATCCAGCGAGCAGCTGCCCAAAAGGGCCAAGGGCCTACCTGGTACTGACAAAGGCTTCTGCCCGGGGAAAGAAAACCCACCACCCCACCTTCCTGGTCTCAGTTTGCAGAGCTCCATGGGCACTCTCAAAGCAGACCGAGTTAGCACAGGTGGCAGCTTGTCCCTGGGCGGCATCTTGATATTTGTGGAAATCCAAAAGGAAGCTGGCCCCGAAGGGCCGTGGGCCTACCTGGAACAGACAAATGCTTCTGCCCAGGGAAACAAAATTCGCCAACACACGTTCATGGTCTCAGTTTGCAGAGCTCCATGGGCACTGTCAAAGCAGTGTGAGTTGCCCGAGGTGGGAGCTTGTCCCTGATTGGCGTCTTGATATAGGCGGAAATCTAGCCGGCAGCCGGCCCCTAAGGACTGAGGGCCTACCTGATACTGACAAAGGCTTCTGCCCGGGAAAAAAAACCTCACATCCCACGTTCCTGGTCCCAGTTTGCAGAGCTCCATGGGCACTCTCAAATCAGCCTGAGTTGCCACAGGTGGCAGCTTGTCCCTGGGCAGCATCTTGATATACGTGAAAATCCAAAAGGTTGCCTTCCCATGAAAACAAAGCCCTACCTGGTACTGACAAAGGCTTCTGCCCGGGGAAAGAAAACTCAGCACCCCACGGTCCTGGTCTCAGTTTGCAGAGCTCCATGGGCACTCTCAATGCAGCCCGAGTTGGCACAGGTGGCAGCTTGCCCCTGGGCGGCATCTTCAGATTCGCGGAAATCCAGCAGGCAGCCGGCCCAAAAGGGCGAGGGCCTACCTGGTACTGACAAAGGCTTCTGCCTCGGAAAAAAACCTCACTTCCCACGTTCTTGGTCTCAGTTTGCAGAGCTCCGTGGGCACTCTCAAAGCAGCCCGAGTTGGCACAGGTGGCAGCTTGTCCCTGGGCAGCATCTTGATATTGGCGGAAATCCAGCAGGCAGACGGCCCCGAAGGGCCGAGGGCCTACCTGGTACTGACAAATGCTTCTGCCGGGGGAAAAAAAACCTCACATCCCACGTTCCTGGTCCCAGTTTGCAGAGCTCCATGGGCACTCTCAAAGCAGCCTGAGTTGCCACAGGTGGCAGCTTGTCCCTGGGCGGCATCTTGATATACGGGAAAATCAAAAAGTCTGCCTTTCCCTGAAAACAAAGGCGTACCTGGTACTGACAAAGGCTTCTGCCCGGGGAAAGAAAACCCACCACCCCACGTTCCTGGTCTCAGTTTGCAGAGCTCCATGGGCACTCTCAAAGCAGCACGACTTGGCACAGGTGGCAGCTTGTCCCTGGGCGGCATCTTGACATTCGTGGAAATCCAGCAAGTAGCCTACCCCTAAGGAAAGAGGGCCTACCTGGTACAGACAAAGGCTTCTGCCCAGGAAAACGAAACTCAGCACCCCACGTTCCTGGTCTCAGTTTGCAAAGCTCCATGGGCACTCTCAAAGCAGCACTAGTTGGCACAGGTGGCAGCTTGTCCCTGGGCGGCATCTTCAGATTCGCGGAAATCCAGCAGGCGGACGGCCTCGAAGGGCCGAGGGCTTACCTGGTACTGACAAAGGCTTCTCCCTGGGGAAACAAAACCCACCACCCCACGTTCCTGGTCTCAGTGTGAAGAACTCCGTAGGCACTCTCAAAGCAGCCCGGGTTGGCACAGGTGGCAGCTTGTCCCTGGGCGGCATCTTGATATTCATGGAAATCCAGCAGGCGGACGGCCCCGAAGGGCCGAGGGCCTACCTGGTACTGACAAAGGCTTCTGCCCGGGGAAAGAACACTCATCAGCCCATGTTCCTGGTCTCAGTTTGCAGAGCTCCGTGGGCACTCTCAAAGCAGCCCGAGTTGTCACAGGTCGCAGCTTGTCCCTGGGCAGCATCTTGATATTCGTGGAAATCCAGGAGACAGCCTGCCCCTAAGGAACAAGGTCCTACCTGGTACTGCAAATGCTTCTGCCTGGGGAAAGAAAACCCACAAAACCATGTTCCTGGTCTCAGTTTGCAGAGCTCCATGGGCACTCTCAAAGCAGCCCGAGTTGGCACAGGTGGCAGCTTGTCCCTGGGCGGCATCTTGATATTCGTGGAAATCCTGCTGCCAGCCTGCCCCATAGGGCCGAAGGCCTACCTGGTACTGAAAAATGCTTCTGCCCGGGGAAACAAAACCCACCTCTCCACGTTCCTGGTCTCAGTTTGCAGAGCTCCATGGGCACTCTCAAAGCAGCCCGAGTTGGCACAGCTGGCAGCTTGTCCCTGGGAAGCATCTTGATATTCGTGGAAATCCAGCAGGCGGACGGCCCCGGATGGCCGCGGGCCTACCTAGTACAGACAAATGCTTCTGCCTGGGGAAACAAAACCCAACACCCCACGTTCCTGGTGTCAGTATGCAGAGCTCCGTGGGCACTCTGAAAGCAGCCCAAGTTGGCACAGGTGGCAGCTTGTCCCTGGGCGGCATCTTGATATTCGTTCAAATCCAGCAGACAGCAGTCTCCTTAGGGCCGAGGGCCTACCTGGTATAGAAAAAGGCTTCTGCCCGGGGAAAGAAAACTCACCAGCCCACGTTCCTGGTCTCAGTTTGCAGAGCTCCATGGGCACTCTCAAAGCAGCCCGAATTGGCACAGGTGGCAGCTTGTCCCTGCGCGGCGTCTTGATATTCGTGGAAATCCAGCCGGCAGACGGACCCGAAGGGCCATGGGCCTACCTGGTACTGACATAGGCTTCTGCCCGGGAAAACAAAACTCAGCACCCCACGTTCCTGGTTTCTTTTTGCAGAGCTCCATGGGCACTCTCAAAGCAGCACTAGTTGGCACGGGTGGCAGCTTGTCCCTGGGCAGCATTTTGATATTCGTGGAAATCCAGCAGGCGGACGGCCCCGAAGGGCCGAGGGCCTACCTAGTACAGACAAATGCTTCTGCCCGGGGAAACAAAACCCACCACCCCAGGTTCCTGTTCTCAGTGTGAAGAACTCCGTGGGCACTCTCCAAGCAGCCCGGCTTGGCACAGGTGGCAGCTTGTCCCTGGGCAGCATCTTGATATTCGTGCAAATCCAGCATGGAGCAGGCTCCTTATGGCCGAGGGCCTACCTGGTACTGAATAAGGCTTCTGCCCGGGGAATCAAAACTCACCACCCCACGATCTAGGTCTCAGTTTGCAGTTCTCCATGGGTACTCTCAAAGCAGCACGTGTTGGCACAGGTGGCAGCTTGTCCCTGGGCAGCATCTTGATATTCGTGGAAATCCAGCAGGCGGACGGCCCCGAAGTGTCGAGGGCCTACCCGGTAATGACAAAGGCTTCTGCCCGGGGAAAGAAAACTCACCAGCCCACGTTCCTGGTCTCAGTTTGCAGAGCTCCATGGGCACTCTCATAGCAGCGCGAGTTGGCAAAGGTGGCAGCTTGTCCCTGGGAAGCATCTTGATATTCCTGGAAATACAGGAGACAGCCGGCCCCTAAGGAACAAGGGCCTACCTGGCACTGCAAATGCTTCTGCCTGGGGAAAGAAAACCCACAAACCCATGTTCCTGGTCTCAGTTTGCAGAGCTCCATGGGCACTCTCAAAGCATCCCGAGTTGGCACAGGTGGCAGCTTGTCCCTGGGCGGCATCTTGATATTCGTGGAAATCCAGCAGGCAGCCGGCCCCGAAGGGCCATAGGCCTACCTGGTACGGACAAAGGCTTCTGCCCGGGGAAACAAAACCCACCAGCCCACGTTCCTGGTCTCAGTTTGCAGAGCTCCATGGGCACTCTCAAAGCAGCACGAGTTGGCACAGGTGGCAGCTTGTCCCTGGGCAGCATCTTGATATTCGTGGAAATCCAGAGAGCAGGCTACCCCTAAGGAACAAGGGCCTACCTGGTACTGACAAAGGCTTCTGCCTGGGGAAACAAAACCCACAACCCCACGTTCCTGGTCTCAGTGTTAAGAACTCCGTGGGCACTCTCCAAGCAGCCCGGGTTGGCCCAGGTGGCAGCTTGTCCGTGGGCGGCATCTTGATATTCGTGGAAATCCAGCAGGCGGACAGCCCCGAAGGGCCGAGAGCCTACCTGGTACTGACAAAGGCTTCTGCCCGGGGAAAGAACACTCACCAGCCCATGTTCCTGGTCTCAGTTTGCAGAGCTCCGTGGGCACTCTCAAAGCAGCCCGAGTTGGCACAGGTGGCAGCTTGTCCCTGGGCAGCATCTTGATATTCGTGGAAATCCAGGAGACAGCCTGCCCCTAAGGAACAAGGTCCTACCTGGTACTGCAAATGCTTCTGCCTGGGGAAAGAAAACCCACAAAACTCTGTTCCTGGTCTCAGTTTGCAGAGCTCCATGGGCACTCTCAAAGCAGCCCTGGTTGGCACAGGTGGCAGCTTGTCCCTGGGCAGCACCTTGATATTCGTTCAAATCCAGCAGGGAGCAGCCTCCTTATGGCCGAGGGCCTACCTGGTACTGAAAAATGCTTCTGCCCGGGGAATCAAAACCCACCACCCCACGATCTAGGTCTCAGTTTGCAGAGCTCCATGGGCACTCTCAAAGCAGCGCGAGTTGCCACAGGTGGCAGCTAGTCCCTGGGCGGCATCATGATATACGTGGAAATCCAGCAGGCAGCCGGCCCCGAAGGGCCATGGGCCTACCTGGTACTGACAAAGGCTTCTGCCCGGGGAAACAAAACCCACCACCCCACGTTCCTGGTCTCAGTTTGCAGAGCTCCATGGGCACTCTCAAAGCAGCACGAGTTGGCACAGGTGGCAGCTTGTCCCTGGGCAGCATCTTGATATTCGTGAAAATCCAGCAGGCAGACGGACCCGAAGGGCCATGGGCCTACCTGGTACTGACATAGGCTTCTGCCCGGGAAAACAAAACTCAGCACCCCGCGTTCCGGGTTTCTTTTTGCAGAGCTCCATGGGCACTCTCAAAGCAGCCCGAGTTGGAACAGCTGGCAGCTTGTCCCTGGGCAGCATCTTGATATTCGTGGAAATCCAGCAGGTGGACGGCCCCGAAGGGCCGAGGGCCTACCTAGTACTGACAAATGCTTCTGCCTGGGGAAACAAAACCCACCACCCCGCGTTCCGGGTTTCTTTTTGCAGAGCTCCATGGGCACTCTCAAAGTAGCACTAGTTGGCACAGGTGGCAGCTTGTCCCTGGGCAGCATCTTGATATTCGTGGAAATCCAGCAGGTGGACGGCCACGAAGGGCCAAGGGCCTACCTAGTACTGACAAATGCTTCTGCCTGGGGAAACAAAACCCACCACCCCAGGTTCCTGTTCTCTGTGTGAAGAACTCCGTGGGCACTCTCCAAGCAGCCCGGGTTGGCACAGGTGGCAGCTTGTCCCTGGGCGGCATCTTGATATTTGTGGAAATCCAAAAGGAAGCTGGCCCCGAAGGGCCGTGGGCCTGCCTGGAACAGACAAAGGCTTCTGCCCAGGGAAACAAAACCCACCACCCCACGTTCCTGGTCTCAGTTTGCAGAGCTCCATGGGCACTCTCCAAGCAGCCCGAGTTTGCACAGGTGGCAGCTTGTCCCTGGGCAGCATCTTGATATTCGTGGAAATCCAGCAGGCGGACGGCCCCGGATGGCCGCGGGCCAACCTGGTACAGACAAAGGCTTCTGCCCGGGGAAACAAAACCTGGAACCCCACGATCTTGGTCTCAGTTTGCAGAGCTCCATGGGTACTCTCAAAGCAGCCCGAATTGGCAAAGGTGGCAGCTTGTCCCTGGGCAGCATCTTGATATTCGTGGAAATCCAGGATACAGCCTGCCACTAAGGAACAAGGGCCTACCTGGTACTGCAAATGCTTCTGCCTGGGGAAAGAAAAACCCACAAACCCCATGTTCCTGGTCTCAGTTTGCAGAGCTCCATGGGCACTCTCAAAGCAGCACTAGTTGGCACAGCTGGCAGCTTGTCCCTGGGCGGCATCTTGATATTCGTGGAAATCCAGCAGACAGCCGGCCCCGAAGGGCCATAGCCCTACCTGGTACAGACAAAGGCTTCTGCCTGGGGAAACAAAACCCACCACCCCACGTTCCTGGTCTCAGTTTGCAGAGCTCCATGGGCACTCTCAAAGCAGCACGACTTTGGCACAGGTGGCAGCTTGTCCCTGGGCGGCATCTTGATATTCGTGGAAATCCAGCAAGTAGCCTACCCCTAAGGAAAGAGGGCCTACCTGGTACAGACAAAGGCTTCTGCCCAGGAAAACGAAACTCAGCACCCCACGTTCCTGGTCTCAGTTTGCAAAGCTCCATGGGCACTCTCAAAGCAGCACTAGTTGGCACAGGTGGCAGCTTGTCCCTGGGCGGCATCTTCAGATTCGCGGAAATCCAGCAGGCGGACGGCCTCGAAGGGCCGAGGGCTTACCTGGTACTGACAAAGGCTTCTCCCTGGGGAAACAAAACCCACCACCCCACGTTCCTGGTCTCAGTGTGAAGAACTCCGTAGGCACTCTCAAAGCAGCCCGGGTTGGCACAGGTGGCAGCTTGTCCCTGGGCGGCATCTTGATATTCATGGAAATCCAGCAGGCGGACGGCCCCGAAGGGCCGAGGGCCTACCTGGTACTGACAAAGGCTTCTGCCCGGGGAAAGAACACTCACCAGCCCATGTTCCTGGTCTCAGTTTGCAGAGCTCCGTGGGCACTCTCAAAGCAGCCCGAGTTGTCACAGGTCGCAGCTTGTCCCTGGGGAGCATCTTGATATTCGTGGAAATCCAGGAGACAGCCTGCCCCTAAGGAACAAGGTCCTACCTGGTACTGCAAATGCTTCTGCCTGGGGAAAGAAAACCCACAAAAACCATGTTCCTGGTCTCAGTTTGCAGAGCTCCATGGGCACTCTCAAAGCAGCCCGAGTTGGCACAGGTGGCAGCTTGTCCCTGGGCGGCATCTTGATATTCGTGGAAATCCTGCTGCCAGCCTGCCCCATAGGGCCGAAGGCCTACCTGCTACTGACAAAGGCTTCTGCCCGGGGAAACAAAACCCACCTCTCCACGTTCCTGGTCTCAGTTTGCAGAGCTCCATGGGCACTCTCAAAGCAGCCCGAGTTGGCACAGCTGGCAGCTTGTCCCTGGGAAGCATCTTGATATTCGTGGAAATCCAGCAGGCGGACGGCCCCGGATGGCCGCGGGCCTACCTAGTACAGACAAATGCTTCTGCCTGGGGAAACAAAACCCAACACCCCACGTTCCTGGTCTCAGTATGCAGAGCTCCGTGGGCACTCTCAAAGCAGCCCGAGTTGGCACAGGTGGCAGCTTGTCCCTGGGCGGCATCTTGATATTCGTTCAAATCCAGCAGACAGCAGGTCTCCTTAGGGCCGAGGGGCCTACCTGGTATAGAAAAAGGCTTCTGCCCGGGGAAAGAAAAACTCACCAGCCCACGTTCCTGGTCTCAGTTTGCAGAGCTCCATGGGCACTCTCAAAGCAGCCCGAGTTGGCACAGGTGGCAGCTTGTCCCTGCGCGGCGTCTTGATATTCGTGGAAATCCAGCCGGCAGACGGACCCGAAGGGCCATGGGCCTACCTTGGTACTGACATAGGCTTCTGCCCGGGGAAAAACAAAAACTCAGCACCCCACGTTCCTGGTTTCTTTTTGCAGAGCTCCATGGGCACTCTCAAAGCAGCACTAGTTGGCACGGGTTGGCAGCTTGTCCCCTGGGCAGCATTTTGATATTCGTGGAAATCCAGCAGGCGGACGGCCCCGAAGGGCCGAGGGCCCTACCTAGTACAGACAAATGCTTCTGCCGGGGAAACAAAACCCACCACCCCAGGTTCCTCTTCTCAGTGTGAAGAACTCCGTGGGCACTCTCCAAGCAGCCCCGGCTTGGCACAGGTGGCAGCTTGTCCCTGGGCAGCATCTTGATATTCGTGCAAATCCAGCATGGAGCAGGCTCCTTATGGCCGAGGGCCTACCTGGTACTGAATAAGGCTTCTGCCCGGGGAATCAAAACTCACCACCCCACGATCTAGGTCTCAGTTTGCAGTTCTCCATGGGTACTCTCAAAGCAGCACGTGTTGGCACAGGTGGCAGCTTGTCCCTGGGCAGCATCTTGATATTCGTGGAAATCCAGCAGGCGGACGGCCCCGAAGTGTCGAGGGCCTACCCGGTAATGACAAAGGCTTCTGCACGGGGAAAGAAAACTCACCAGCCCACGTTCCTGGTCTCAGTTTGCAGAGCTCCATGGGCACTCTCAAAGCAGCGCGAGTTGGCAAAGGTGGCAGCTTGTCCCTGGGAAGCATCTTGATATTCCTGGAAATACAGGAGACAGCCGGCCCCTAAGGAACAAGGGCCTACCTGGCACTGCAAATGCTTCTGCCTGGGGGAAAGAAAACCCACAAACCCATGTTCCTGCTCTCAGTTTGCAGAGCTCCATGGGCACTCTCAAAGCAGCCCGAGTTGGCACAGGTGGCAGCTTGTCCCTGGGCGGCATCTTGATATTCGTGGAAATCCAGCAGGCAGCCGGCCCCAGAAGGGCCATAGGCCTACCTGGTACGGACAAAGGCTTCTGCCCGGGGAAACAAAACCCACCAGCACCACGTTCCTGGTCTCAGTTTGCAGAGCTCCATGGGCAACTCTCAAAGCAGCACGAGTTGGCACAGGTGGCAGCTTGTCCTGGGCGGCATCTTGATATCCGGGGAAATCTAGCAAGCAGGCTTACCCACTAAGGAAATAGGCCTACCTGGTACAGAAAAAGGCTTCTGCCCGGGAAAACAAAACTCATCACCCCACGTTCCTTGGTCTCAGTTTTCAGAGCTCCGTGGGCACTCTCATAAGCAGCCTGAGTTGGCACAGCTGGCAGCTTGTCACTGGGCAGCATCTTGATATTCGTGCAAATCCAGCAGAGCAGCAGGCTCCTTAGGGCCGAGTGCCTACCTGGTACTGACAAAGGCTTCTGCCCGGGGAATCAAAACCCGCAACCCCCATGATCTAGGTCTCAGTTTGCAGAGATCCATGGGTACTCTCCAAAGCAGCCCGAGTTGGCACAGGTGGCAGCTTGTCCCTGGGCGGCATCATGATACACTTGGAAATCCACCAGGCCAGCAGGCTCCTTAGGGCCAAGGGCCTACCTGGTACTGACAAAGACTTCTGCCCGGAGGAAACAAAACCCACCACCCCACGTTTTCTGGTTTCTTTTTGCAGAGCTCCATGGGCACTCTCAAAGCAGCACTACTTGGCACAGGTAGCAGCATGTCCCTCGGCAGCATCTTGATATTCGTGCAAATCCAGGAGTCAGCTGGCCCTAAGGAACAAGGGCCTACCTGGTACTGACAAATGCTTATGCCCAGGGAAACAAAGCTCAGCAGCCCACATTCCTGGTTTCAGTTTGCAGAGCTCCGTGGGCACTCTCAAAAGCAGCCCGAGTTGCCACAGGTCGCAGCTTGTGCCTGGGTGGCATCTTGATATTCGTGGAAATCCAGCAGGCAGCCGGCCCTGAAGGGCCATGGGCTTACCTGGGACTGACAAAGGCTTCGGCCGGGAAAAACAAAACCACCACCCCACGTGCCTGGTCTCAGTTTGGAGAGCTCCATGAGCACTCTCAAAGCAGCCCGAGTTGCCACAGGTCGCAGCTTGTGCCTGGGTGGCATCTTGATATTCGTGGAAATCCAGCAGGCAGCCGGCCCTGAAGGGCCATGGGCTTACCTGGGACTGACAAAGGCTTCGGCCGGGAAAAACAAAACCACCACCCCACGTGCCTGGTCTCAGTTTGGAGAGCTCCATGAGCACTCTCAAAGCAGCCCGAGTTGGCACAGGTGGCAGCTTGTCCCTGGGCGGCATCTTGATATTCGTGGAAATCCTGCTGCCAGCCTGCCCCATAGGGCCGAAGGGCCTACCTGCTACTGACAAAGGCTTCTGCCCGGGGGAAACAAAACCCACCTCTCCACGTTCCTGTCTCAGTTTGCAGAGCTCCATGGGCACTCTCAAAGCAGCCCGAGTTGGCACAGCTGGCAGCTTGTCCCTGGGAAGCATCTTGATATTCGTGGAAATCCAGCAGGCGGACGGCCCCGGATGGCCGCGGGCCTACCTAGTACAGACAAATGCTTCTGCCTGGGGAAACAAAACCCAACACCCCACGTTCCTGGTCTCAGTATGCAGAGCTCCGTGGGCACTCTCAAAGCAGCCCGAGTTGGCACAGGTGGCAGCTTGTCCCTGGGCGGCATCTTGATATTCGTTCAAATCCAGCAGACAGCAGTCTCCTTAGGGCCGAGGGCCTACCTGGTATAGAAAAAAGGCTTCTGCCCGGGGAAAGAAAACTCCCAGCCCACGTTCCTGTGTCTCAGTTTGCAGAGCTCCATGGGCACTCTCAAAGCAGCCCGAGTTGGCACAGGTGGCAGCTTGTCCCTGCGCGGCGTCTTGATATTCGTGGAAATCCAGCCGGCAGACGGACCCGAAGGGCCATGGGCCTACCTGGTACTGACATAGGCTTCTGCCCGGGAAAACAAAACTCAGCACCCCACGTTCCTGGTTTCTTTTTGCAGAGCTCCATGGGCACTCTCAAAGCAGCACTAGTTGGCACGGGTGGCAGCTTGTCCCTGGGCAGCATTTTGATATTCGTGGAAATCCAGCAGGCGGACGGCCCCGAAGGGCCGAGGGCCTACCTAGTACAGACAAATGCTTCTGCCCGGGGAAACAAAACCCACCACCCCAGGTTCCTCTTCTCAGTGTGAAAGAACTCCGTGGGCACTCTCCAAGCAGCCCGGCTTGGCACAGGTGGCAGCTTGTCCCTGGGCAGCATCTTGATATTCGTGCAAATCCAGCATGGAGCAGGCTCCTTATGGCCGAGGGCCTACCTGGTACTGAATAAGGCTTCTGCCCGGGGAATCAAAACTCACCACCCCACGATCTAGGTCTCAGTTTGCAGTTCTCCATGGGGTACTCTCAAAGCAGCACGTGTTGGCACAGGTGGCAGCTTGTCCCTGGGCAGCATCTTGATATTCGTGGAAATCCAGCAGGCGGAACGGCCCCGAAGTGTCGAGGGCCTACCCGGGTAATGACAAAGGCTTCTGCACGGGGAAAGAAAACTCACCAGCCCACGTTCCTGGTCTCAGTTTGCAGAGCTCCATGGGCACTCTCAAAGCAGCGCGAGTTGGCAAAGGTGGCAGCTTGTCCCTGGGAAGCATCTTGATATTCCTGGAAATACAGGAGACAGCCGGCCCCTAAGGAACAAGGGCCTACCTGGCACTGCAAATGCTTCTGCCTGGGGAAAGAAAACCCACAAACCCATGTTCCTGCTCTCAGTTTGCAGAGCTCCATGGGCACTCTCAAAGCAGCCCGAGTTGGCACAGGTGGCAGCTTGTCCCTGGGCGGCATCTTGATATTCGTGGAAATCCAGCAGGCAGCCGGCCCCGAAGGGCCATAGGCCTACCTGGTACGGACAAAGGCTTCTGCCCGGGGAAACAAAACCCACCAGCCCACGTTCCTGGTCTCAGTTTGCAGAGCTCCATGGGCACTCTCAAAGCAGCACGAGTTGGCACAGGTGGCAGCTTGTCCCTGGGCGGCATCTTGATATCCGGGGAAATCTAGCAAGCAGCTTACCCCTAAGGAAATAGGGCCTACCTGGTACAGAAAAAGGCTTCTGCCCGGGAAAACAAAACTCATCACCCCACGTTCCTGGTCTCAGTTTTCAGAGCTCCGTGGGCACTCTCAAAGCAGCCTGAGTTGGCACAGCTGGCAGCTTGTCACTGGGCAGCATCTTGATATTCGTGCAAATCCAGCAGACAGCAGGCTCCTTAGGGCCGAGTGCCTACCTGGTACTGACAAAGGCTTCTGCCCGGGGAATCAAAACCCGCAACCCCATGATCTAGGTCTCAGTTTGCAGAGATCCATGGGTACTCTCCAAAGCAGCCCGAGTTGGCACAGGTGGCAGCTTGTCCCTGGGCGGCATCATGATACACTTGGAAATCCACCAGGCAGCAGGCTCCTTAGGGCCAAGGGCCTACCTGGTACTGACAAAGACTTCTGCCCGGGGAAACAAAACCCACCACCCCACGTTTCTGGTTTCTTTTTGCAGAGCTCCATGGGCACTCTCAAAGCAGCACTACTTGGCACAGGTAGCAGCATGTCCCTCGGCAGCATCTTGATATTCGTGCAAATCCAGGAGTCAGCTGGCCCTAAGGAACAAGGGCCTACCTGGTACTGACAAATGCTTATGCCCAGGGAAACAAAGCTCAGCAGCCCACATTCCTGGTTTCAGTTTGCAGAGCTCCGTGGGCACTCTCAAAGCAGCCCGAGTTGCCACAGGTCGCAGCTTGTGCCTGGGTGGCATCTTGATATTCGTGGAAATCCAGCAGGCAGCCGGCCCTGAAGGGCCATGGGCTTACCTGGGACTGACAAAGGCTTCGGCCGGGAAAAACAAAACCACCACCCCACGTGCCTGGTCTCAGTTTGGAGAGCTCCATGAGCACTCTCAAAGCAGCCCGAGTTGGCACATGTGGCAGCTTGTCCCTGCGCGGCATCCTGATCTTCGTGGAAGGACTGCTGCCAGCCTGCCCCGAAGGGCCGAGGGCCCTACCTGCTACTGACAAACGCTTCTGCCCGCGGGAAACACAGCCCACCACTCCACGTTCCTGGTTTTCAGTTTGCAGAGCTCCATGGGCACTCTCAAAGCAGCCCGAGTTTGCACAGCTGGAAGCTTGTCCCTGCGCAACATCTTCATATTCGTGGAAATCCAGCAGGCAGCCGGCCCCGAAGAGCCATGGGTCTACCTGATACCAAGAGAGGCTTCTGCCCGGGAAAACAAAACCTGCAACCCCACGTTCCTGGTCTCAGTTTGCAGAGCTCCATGGGCACTCTCAAAGCAGCCCGAGTTGCAACAGGTGGCAGCTGGTTCCTGGGCAGCATCATGTTATTTGTGGCAATCCAGCAAGCAGACAACCCCTAGGGAACCAGGGCCTACCTCTTACAGACAAAGGCTTCTGCCCGGGAAAACAAAACTCAGTAGCCCACGTTTTTGGTCGCAGTTAACAGAGCTCCATGGGCACTCTCAAAGCAGCCCGAGTTTGCACAGGTGGCAACGTGTCCCTGGGCGGCATCTTGATATTCGTGGAAATCCAGCAGGCTGCCTGCCCCTAAGTGACGAGGGCCTACCTGGTTCTGCAAATGCTTATGCCCGGGGAAACAAAACCCACCAACCCACGTTAATGGTCGCAGTTTTCAGAGCTCCATGGGCAATCTCAAAGCAGCCCGAGTTGGCACAGGTGGCAGCTTGTCCCTGGACGGCATCTTGATATTCGTGGAAATCCGTCTGCCAGCAGGCCCTAAAGGTCTGAGGGCCTACCTGGTTGTGACAAATACTTCTGCCCCGGATGACAAACCTCACCATCCCACGTGCCTGGTCTCAGTTTGCAGAGCTCCATTGGCACTCTCTAAGCAGCCCGACTAGGCACAGGTGACACCTTGTCCATGGGCGGCATCTTCAGATTCGTGGAAATCAAGCAGGCAGCTGGCTTTGAAGGGCCGAGCGCCTACCTGGAACAGACAAAGGCTTCTGCCCAGGGAAACAAAATTCACCAACACATTTTCCTGGTCTCAGTTTACAGAGCTCCATGGGCACTCTCAAAGCAGCGCGAGTTGCCACAGGTGGCAGCTTGTCTCTGGGCGGCATCTTGATATTGGTGGAAAGCCAGAAGGCAACCGACCGATAAGTGCCAAGGGCATACCTGGTACTGACAAATGCTTCTGCAAGGGGAAATAAAACCCACCAACCCACGTTAATGGTCTCAGTTTTCAGAGCTCCATGGGCACTCTCAATGCAGCGCGAATTGACACGGGGAGCAGCTTGTCCCTAGGCGGCATCTTCAGATACGCGGAAATCCCGCTGCCACCCGGCCCCGAAGGGCAGACGTCCTACCTGGTACTGACAAATGCTTCTGTCCCGGAAAAAGAAAATTCGCCAACGCACGTTCTGGTCTCAGTTTGCAGAGCTCCATTGGCACTCTCAAAGCAGCCCGAGTTGGCACAGGTGGCAGCTTGTCCCTGGGCAGCATCTTCAGATTCACGAAAATCCAGCAGGCAGCCGGCCCCGAATGGGGAGGGCCTACCTGGTACTGACAAAGGCTTCTGCCCAGGTAAACTAAGCTCACTACACCACGTGCCTGGTCTCGGTTTGCAGAGCTCCATGGGCACACTCAAAGCAGCCCCAGTTAGCACAGGTGGCAGCTTGTCCCTGGGCGGCATCTTGATATTCGTGGAAATCCAATAGGAAGCTGGCCGCGAAGGGCCGTGGGCCTACCTGGTACTGACAAAGGCTTCTGCCCAGGGAAACAAAATTCGCCAACGCACGTTCATGGTCTCAGTTTCCAGAGCTCCATTGGCACTCTCAAAGCAGCCCGAGTTGGCACAGGTGGCAGCTTGTCCCTTGGCAGCATCTTCAGATTCACGAAAATCCAGCAGGCAGCCGGCCCCTAAGGACTGAGGGCCTACCTGGTACTGACAAATGCTCCTGCCCGGGAAAAAAAACCCACCACCCCACGTTCCTGGTCTCAGTTTGCAGAGCTCCGTGGGCACTCTCAAAGCAGCGCGAGTTGGCACAGGTGGCAGCCTGTCCCTGGGCGGCGTCTTCATATTGGCGGAAATCCAGCATGCAGCCTGCCCCTAAGTGCCAAGGGCCAACCTGGTAATGACAAAGGCTTCTGCCAGGGGAAATAAAACCCACCAACCCACGTTCCGGGTCGCAGTTTGCAGAGCTCCATGGGCACTCTCAAAGCAGCCTGAGTTGGCACAGGTGGCAGTTTGTCCCAGGGCGGCATCTTCAGAGTCGCGGAAATTAAGAAGGAAGCTGGCCCCAAACGGCCGAGGGCCTACCTGGTATTAAGGAAGGCTTGTGCGCAGGGAAACAAAATTCGCCACCCCACGTTCATGGTCGCAGTTTTCAGAGCTACATGGGCACTCTCAAAGCAGCCCGTTTTCCCACAGGTGGCAGGTTGTCCCTGGGCGGCATCTTCAGATTCGCGGAAATCCAGCTGCCAGCCTACCCCTAAGGGAAATGATCCTAACTGGTACAGACAAAGGCTTCTTCCCCGGAAAACAAAACTCACCCACCCCCGTTCCTGGTCACAGTTTGCAGAGCTCCATGGGCACACTCAATGCAGCCCGAGTTGGCACAGGTGGCAGCTTGTCCCTGGGCGGCATCTTCAGATTCGCGGAAATCCAGCAGGCAGCCGGCCCCTAAGGGCCGAGAGCCTACCTGGTACTGACAAAGGCTTCTGCCCAGGAAAACAAACCTCAGCACCCCACATTCCAGGTCTCAGTTTGCAGAGCTCCATGGGCACTCTCAAAGCAGCCCGAGTTGGCACAGGTGGCAGCTTGTCCCTGGGCGGCATCTTGATATTCGTGGAAATTCAGAAGGAAGCTGGCCCTGAAGGACAAATGGCCTACCTGGTACTGACAAAGACTTTTGCCTAGGGATATAAAATTCGCCAACACACGTTCCTGGTCTCAGTTTGCAGAGCTCCATGGGCACTCTCAAAGCAGCCCGAGTAGGTACAGGTGGCAGCTTGTCCCTGGGCGGCATCTTGATATTGGCGGAAATCCAGCAGGCAACCAGCCCATAAGTGCCAAGGGCCTACCTGGTTCAGACAAATGCTTCTGCAAGGGGAAATAAAACCCACCAACGCACCTTCCTGGTCTCAGTTTGCAGCGTTCCATTGGCATTCTCAAAGCAGCCCGAGTTGGCACAGGTGGCAGCTAGTCCCTGGGCGACATCTTCAGATTCGCCAAAACCCAGCAGGCAGCTGGCCCCGAAGGGCGAGGGCCTACCTGGTACTGACAAATGCTTCTGCCCAGGAAAACTAAGCTCACCACACCACGTGCCTGGTCTCAGTTTGCAGAACTCCATGGGCACACTCAAAGCAGCCCGAGTTGGCACAGGCGGCAGTTTGTCCCACGGCGGCATCTTGATATTCGCGGAAATCCAGCGAGCAGCCGCCCCAAAGGGCCAAGGGCCTACCTGGTACTGACAAAGGCTTCTGCCCGGGGAAAGAAAACCCACCACCACACGTTCCTGGTCTCAGTTTGCAGTGAGCACCATGGGCACTCTCAAAGCAGCCTGAGTTGGCACAGGTGGCAGCTTGTCCCTGCGTGGCATCTTCAAATTCGTGGATATCCTGCAGCCAGACAGCCCAAAAGGGCCGAATGCCTACCTGGTACTGACAAAGGCTTCTGCTCGGGAAAACAGAACTCACCAACCCACGTTCCTGGTCTCAGTTTGCAGAGCTCCATGGGCACTCTCAATGCAGCCCGTGTTGGCACAGGTGGCAGCTTGCCCCGGGGCGGCATCTTGATATTGGCGGAAATCCTGCAGGCAGCCGGCCCCGAAGGTCCGAGGGCCTACCTGGCACTGACAAAGGCTTCTGCCTCGGAAAAAAAACCTCACATCCCACGTTCCTGGTCTCAGTTTGCAGAGCTCCATGGGCACTCTCAATGCAGCCCGTGTTGGCACAGGTGGCAGCTTGCCCCTGGGCGGCATCTTCAGATTCGCGGAAATCCAGCAGGCAGCCGGCCCAAAAGGGCGAGGGCCTACCTGGTACTGACAAAGGTTTCTGCCTCGGAAAAAAACCTCACTTCCCACGTTCTTGGTCTCAGTTTGCAGAGCTCCAAATGCACTCTCAAAGCTGCCTGAGTAGGCACGGGTGGCAGCTTGTCCATTGGCGGAATCTTCAGATTCCCGGAAATCCAGAAGGAAGCTGGCTTCGAAGGGCCGTGGGCCTACCTGGTACTGACAAAGGCTTCTGCCCAGGGAAACAAAATTCACCAACACATTTTCCTGGTCTCAGTTTGCAGAGCTCCATGGGCACTCTGTAAGCAGCCCGAGTTGGCACAGGTGGCAGCTTGTCCCTGGGCGGCATCTTGATATTGGCGGAAATCCAGCAGGCAACCAGCCCATAAGTGCCAAGGGCCTACCTGGTTCTGACAAATGCTTCTGCAAGGGGAAATAAAACCCACCAACACACCTTCCTGTTCCCAGTTTGCAGTGTTCCATTGGCATTCTCAAAGCAGCCCGAGTTGGCACAGGTGGCAGCTTGTCCCTAGGCGGCATCTTTAGATACGCGGAAATCCCGCTGCGACACGGCCCCGAAGGGCAGACGTCCTACCTGGTACTGACAATGGCTTCTGTCCCTGAAAAACAAAATTCGCCAACGCACGTTCCTGGTCTCAGTTTTCAGAGCTCCATTGGCACTCTCAAAGCAGCCCGAGTTGGCACAGATGGCAGCTTGTCCCTGGGCAGCATCTTCAGATTCGCGAAAACACAGCAGGCAGCTGGCCCCGAAGGGCGAGGGCCTACCTGGTACTGACAAATGCTTCTGCCCAGGAAAACTAGGCTCACCACACCACGTGCCTGGTCTCAGTTTTCAGAGCTCCATGGGCACACTCAAAGCAGCCCGAGTTGGCACAGGCGGCAGTTTGTCCCTCGGCGGCATCTTGATATTCGCGGAAATCCAGCGAGCAGCTGCCCAAAAGGGCCAAGGGCCTACCTGGTACTGACAAAGGCTTCTGCCCGGGGAAAGAAAACCCACCACCCCACCTTCCTGGTCTCAGTTTGCAGAGCTCCATGGGCACTCTCAAAGCAGACCGAGTTAGCACAGGTGGCAGCTTGTCCCTGGGCGGCATCTTGATATTTGTGGAAATCCAAAAGGAAGCTGGCCCCGAAGGGCCGTGGGCCTACCTGGAACAGACAAATGCTTCTGCCCAGGGAAACAAAATTCGCCAACACACGTTCATGGTCTCAGTTTGCAGAGCTCCATGGGCACTGTCAAAGCAGTGTGAGTTGCCCGAGGTGGGAGCTTGTCCCTGATTGGCGTCTTGATATAGGCGGAAATCTAGCCGGCAGCCGGCCCCTAAGGACTGAGGGCCTACCTGATACTGACAAAGGCTTCTGCCCGGGAAAAAAAAACCTCACATCCCACGTTCCTGGTCCCAGTTTGCAGAGCTCCATGGGCACTCTCAAATCAGCCTGAGTTGCCACAGGTGG